>NC_029789.2:59708834-59717134 GCF_000816755.2 Arachis ipaensis | reverse complement strand
GCATTATTTTTTATTTTTTAATTAAATAATATTATTTAATATTTTATTATTTTTTATTATTATATTATTAAATTTTCTAAAATTACCTTACCTTTACCTTTTAACCTTTAAAATTTACTTTTTACCACCCATAACTTTTAATATTTCTACTTTAACCACCCTAACTTTTAGAAATTACAAAATAACCCCCCAAACACCAAAATATTTACAACCTTGCCCTTTTTGAGATCTAAAAGGTGTTCTTCAATGTTCTTCATCACACTCAAAGTGTTCTTCGTGTTCTTCATAAATTTTTCAGATTCTTTCTTTGTTTTCACCAGTTTTTCAATCTTTTCAGCAACCGATTTTTACCATAATTCAAAATAAAATTGCAGCCGCTAAAGCCCCATATTTTCCCCTTCATTACAACACAAATTTAACCCTAATTTAAGGTCTAGGGTTTGTTTTTCCAGCTGCACTCAAGAACATGTTTCATAGCTTGAATATCATCAAATTTCATCAAAATTTCAACAAGAATCACTCATATAAAAAATCAATTTCAACCATAACCAAACCATATCATAATCACACAACTCAAACACAATTAATCAATATTAATTTTACCAAACCCTAACTTGATTTGCTGCTCCAAATTTGGTTATGCTCTTAGGTGGTCTTTAAGCACTTTTTCCTCCTAAAACACATCAAGAACAACTTTGAATCCATAAAACCTCAACTGACCAAACCTTAATCAACATGTTGGGAAGGGTTTTCTCACCTTAAACGTGCTGGAAATTGAAGATATTTGGCCCACAAGTCAAGCTAAGCAAGAGATCTAAGAAAGAACATCAAGAAAACACATGTTCATGCATGTTTCCTTAAAAACCGAATTCAAAGGGGAAAGGAACAGCCATCTCACCTTATTTCCAGCCTTGATAAGTTACATGATTATGTAAAGGAATAAGAGAGGATCATTTTGGTGTAATCGGAGTTTTGATTTGAGTTTTAGTTCAAAAGAAATTAAGCTTTGAAGATTTGGAACTAAGAACTTTTCTCTCTTTTTCTCTCTGACTATTTTCGGCCACAACGAGAAAATGAGATAGCCTTGGAGGTCTTGGGGGTGTAAGGTGAGTTGTGATTGGTTGGCTTGGAGGCGGATTAAAATAATATGAAAATATCTCAGGTGTATAACTACTAAAACTAGATGTATCGGAACACTCGTAAAAACATCTCTAAAAATTCTTTTTTGAGCTACTAGGATAAATGACACTAGTAATATTTTAATATGAGAATAGAAGGTATATGATGAGGCATTAGCGTTGCTAAAGTCATCAGAGAGTGCTAGTGCTAAGCTGCACTACTAAACTGTGAACCCGATTAAACCGATCTCCTGTTTTTAACTCAAACAGGCCAGGTAACATTATAATATCATTCAAGCAACTTTTAATACTAATATAATGATAATATTATACTATTATCTCTATTCTCTCATGAATCGAGTCCGGTTCATCAAACAGAGACTATTTACAGAAACGATAATCAAAACTCCTAACCATTACGGTTTAAAAACTAGGTCCTACATGATTGCATTGTCGAGCATGCCTAAAATGAGGTCCTGACTTAAAGATGACATAATAACAATGAGGATCGAGATACTTGTTGATATAGAAGAGGTGTTCCCTTTACTGATCTTCTAGAAAAATCCGTGCCTTCAGAAAAGATCTCGCGTACTCGAAAAATCGGGTTGTTACATTATACCCTCCTAAAAGAAAATTTTGCCCTCAAAATTTCAGCCACATGCAGAATCCATCTTCAAGCGATCTATTTCCTTCAAGCCATCCTGACGAAGAGATCAGTCCGTTCCTTATAGCATCCAAATCTCACATAGTCATAGCCATGGAGATCATAACAGCTATAAGGGAAGCTGTGTCTCGCATCGATTTGTCATTTGAAACTCGATTAAACTATGCCTATTCACAGTCATTGAGGTCTTATCTGCACCAAACAATCAATATTAAGGTGATCAATCTTAATATCTCAAGTTAGGCACGAACATTCCCAAAATCAGCACTCATAGACATTCATGCCAAATGTATCTTAAAGATACCCTAACAGCATGAGACACACAAGCAGAGTATGCAATGAAGCATAGTCAGTCCACTCCCCAGGCTCTACCAGGAACGAACTGCTCTGATACCAAATTGTAACGATACAATTTTCAGTATGTCTAGATCATACCGAAAACTGAGCGCTACCAACTTATCCTCCTAATTGTTACCTATTAGTTATTATATGAGCCTGATTCATTGTTAAAAGCATAGTTATTTTGCGAAGTACTTTTTTTTTGAAAATGTTTGGATTAATAAACAGAATCATTCATAATCAGTTCACAAATAATAACAGATAAAACAGTTATAAACAACCACACTTATATACATCTCAAACAGTTAACAGCATTCAGTTATCCAGCCTGTATTAGAGTAAAGATCTTTAGTTAGAACACCCCTAGATATAGCTAGATAATAACTATATACATATATATACGTACAACATCCCAGGCCATGACCTATTCAAGAAGTCCCTAAGCTGGCGCCCAGGCTAGCCTAGACTCTATACTCACCTAGTCCCTCTAAACTACTAAAAAGAGGGAAGGTACGTTCTAGGTCTTCAAAACTCGAGTCAGGTCGAATGTTATCAAAAGGTGGAAGGTCGTCTACTACTCCTCTGCATGATCTTACATTGCAACATGACGTCCCACTGGTACTCCATCAAGTAGCCACATAACAGGAGTCTCGTACACAGGATTTAGGCTAAAGTGTACATACGAATGGGGTGCAGACGTTGGCTGGTTTCACAGTATATACATATAAAAAGAGAACGAGATTCACCCTAGACTCAGAAGACTACCTAGAGCAGAATCCTCTTTGTGAAACGGTCATCAGTAGATTACGGAAGGGTACTCCTGCTTCCATCTAAAAGGGGAAGGGAGAGAGAAAGGGTTAGAACTGGGGAGTTCTTAGTAGGGCCAGGGTTATTAGTTAAGTTCATTAATTCTGTGTTGTTTAGCCAATAAATAGCAGAGTACAGAGAAGCAGTAAATAGAGGATACAGATAAATAGAGAAAATAGGGAAAACAGAAAGAAGAACACAAACAAAAGAATACAAGAAAATAAAACGTAAAGACAAAGAATATAATAAGAACAGAGAAAACATCATTCATACAACAGTCATAACAGAGAAAATGCACAACTAAGTATGATGCATGTCTAGCTCTAATGTAGGTAATGAGCTCATTTGTCGGTTACATGCCCGCTCCTGACGTTACCCGGAGTCTTTTGACCAGGTAAGGCTTCCGTGTTGGCAATACCCATTGCAAGAGTCCTTTGACTTGCGGGGCAAATCACTGCAAGAGTCCTTTGACTTGCAGAGCGGTACTAGCAACCCACTACAAGAGTCCTTTGACTTGCAGGGCGGAGCTAGTCTGCCCAACACACTCACTGTAAAAGTCCTTTGACTTATAGGAGCATATGCTAGTTATGTGTTTTCTCGATACCTCTGTAAGAGTCTTCTAACTTACAGAATAGCATTATAGCTAAGTATTCCAGGAAAGCGGTCTCAATGGTCACACCACCTCTATCCGACTGCCTCAATGCAGCAAATGAACACACAAATATCTCTAGAGTTGCCTTAATGCAACAAATGACCCTTTTAACAAGCCCTCTATTTGTTCTCTATTCTCTTTATCATATTACTCTTTTCTCTTTGTCTTTTTACTCTGCTCTGATTACTCTTTTCTCTATATCCCTTTTTTCTGCTCTAGTTACTCTTTTTTCTGTTTAACGTATGTATTTAAAGCTTATGTAAATTTCGGTATGAATAGTTAGCCTATCCTAAGTATAAGTTCATTAAGTCTATACTGAAACAGTTTAACTTTTCATATTATACCTAACCCTAGGCGCAACTCAAGAACTAACTATGTTGCTCCTAGTTTTTTCACTAATATCTATTTGTTTCTGTGATTAAAACTTTACAGACTTTTTCTTCGATTTTTATCTTTTCTTCAACCTTTTATCTTTCCTTTGTCTTTGCCTCACTAATATGTTATTACCACTCCCTAAGTGTTTTATGAAGGTAATTATGAGATTTTTTACTTTAACCACCCTAACTTTTGAAAATTACAAAATAACCCCCCAAACACCAAAATATTTACAACCTTATCCTTTTTAATATCTAAAAGGTGTTCTTCAATATTTTTCATCACACTCAAAGTGTTCTTCGTGTTCTTCATAAATTTTTCAGATTCTTTCTTTGTTTTCACCTGTTTTTCAATCTTTTCAACAACCGATTTTTACCATAATTCAAAATAAAATTGCAGCCACTAAAGCCCCATATTTTCCCCTTGATTACAACACAAATTCAACCCCAATTTGAGGTCTAGGCTTCGTTTTTCTAGATGCACTCAAGAACATGTTTCATAGCTTGAATATCATCAAATTTCATAAAAATTTCAACAAAATTTCAACAAGAATCACTCTTACAAACAATCAATTTCAAGCATAACCAAACCATATCATAATCACACAACTCAAACACAATTAATCAAGATTAATTTTACCAAACCTTACGTTGATTTGCTGCTCCAAATTCGGTTATGCTCTTATGTGGTCTTTAAGCACTTTTTCCTCCTAAAATACATCAAGAACAACTTTGAATCCATAAAACCTCAACTGATAAAACCTTAATCAACATGTTAGAAAGGGATTCCCCACCTTAAACTTGCTGGAAATTGAAGATATTTGGCCCACAAGTCAAGCTAAGCAAGAGATATAAGGAAGAACATCAAGAAAACACATGTTCATGCATGTTTCCTTGAAAATCGAATTCAAAGGGGAAAGGAACAGCCATCTCACCTTATTTCCAGCCTTGATAAGTTATATGGTTATGTATAGGAAGAAGAGAGGATCATTTTGGTGTAATCGGAGTTTTGATTTCAGTTTTAGTTCAGAAAAAATCAAGCTTTGAAGAGTTGGAACTAAGAACTTTTCTCTCCTTTTCTCTTTGACTATTTTCGGCCACAAGGAGCAAATGAGACAGCCTTGGAGGTCTTGGGGGTGTAAGGTGAGTTGTGATTGGTTGGCTTGGAGGTGGATTAAAATAATATTAAAATATCTCAGGTGTATAACTACTAAAACTAGATGTATCGAAACACTCATAAAAACATCTCTAAAAATTCTTTTTTGAGCTACTAGCATAAATGACACTAGTAACATATTTAATATGAGAATAGAAGATATATGATGAGGCATTAGTGTTGCTAAAATCATCAGAGAGTGCTGGCGCTAAGCTGCACCAGTAAACTCTGAACCCGGTTAAACCGATCTCCTGTTTTTAATTCAAACAGGCCAGAGAACATTATAATATCATTCAAGTAGCTTCTAATACTAATATAATGATAATATTATACTATTATCTCTCTTCTCTCAAGAATCAAGTCAGGTTCGTCAAACAGAGACTATTTACGGAAACCAGAATCAAAACTACTAACCGTTACAGTTTAAAAACTAGGTCCTTCGTGACTGCGTTGTCGAGCATGCCTAAAATGAGGTCCTGGCTTGAAGATGACATAATAATAATGAGGGTCGAGATACTTGTTGATATAGAAGAGGTGTTCCCTTTACTGATCTTCCAGAGAAATCCGTGCCTTCAGAAAGATCTCGCGTACTCGAAAAACCAGGTTGTTACATACAACATAACAGAAAACAGAAAAATAACAAAAGAAAAGGAGATGAAGAGAATGAATCCACCTTTAATGGTGGCGGCTAGTACTCCTCCTTGAGGATCCAATGTGGTGCTTGATCTCTTCTATGTCACTCATTTGCCTTTGTTGTTCTTCCCTCATAGCCCTTTGGTCTTCTCTAATTTCATTGAGGATGGTGGAATGCTCTTGATGCTCCATCCTTAACTAATTCATGTTAGAGCTCAATTCTCCCATGGAAGTATGCTATTGATCCCAATAGCTTTGAGGAGGAAAATACATCCCTCGAGGCATCTCAGGGATTTCATGCTGAGGCGGCTGCACAGGCTCTTGTGCATGCTCTCTAGTTTGCTCCATCCTCTTCTTAGTGATGGGCTTGTCTTCCCCAAGGATGTCTCCTTCTATGACAATTCCAGCTGAAGTGCATAGATGACAGATGAGGTGTGGGAATGCCAACCTTGCTTTGGTGGACGGCTTCTCAGCTATCTTGTATAATTCTTGAGGAATCACCTCATGTACTTCCACCTCACTTCCAATCATGATGCAATGGATCATGATGGCTCTTTCAATAGTCACTTCTGACTGATTGCTAGTAGGGATGATAGAGCGTAGGATGAATACCAACCATCCTATAGCTATGGGCTTTAGGTCAAGCCTTCTTAGTTGAATGGGCTTGCCTTCAGAATCCCTCTTCCACTGTGCTCCTTCCACACAGATGTCTAAGAGCAATTGATCCAGTGTCTGATCAAAATTAACTCTCCTAGTGCAAGGATGTGGATCTCCTTACATCAAGGGCAAGTTGAACGCCAACCTCACACTTTTCGGGCTAAAATCTAAGATTCTCCCTCGAACTATGGTGCTCTAATTCTTGGGATTTGGGTTCACACTAATGTCATGGTTTTTCGTGACCCATGCATTAGCATAGAACTCTTGCACCATTAAGATCCCAACCTCTTGGATGGGATTGGTTAGGACTTTCCAACCTCTTCTCTGGATCTCTCTTCGGATTTCCGGATACTCATTCTTTTTGAGCCTGAAAGAGACCTTAGGGATCACCTTCTTCTCTGCCACTACTTCATAGAAGTGGTCTTGGTTGGTGATGAATCTCTCCATCTCCCAAGATTCAGAGGTCGCGGCTACTGCTTTTTCTTTCCTATTTCTAAAGGATTCTCCAACCTTGGGTGCCATAAGTGGTAATGGAAAGCAAATGGCAACGCTTTTCCCACACTAAACTTAAACGCTTTGCTCGTCCACGAGAAAAAATTAAAAAAAAAAGAGAAGAATGGAGTAGAAGAAGAAGAAAATAGAAGGAGATAGAGGGAGAGAGAGGGCTCGGCCGAATGGGGCTTGTGAGTGTATAAAGTGTGTGTATGAAGGCTTAGAAGGAGGGGTATTTATAGGAGGGGTCAGGGTTGGGTACGGCCATGGGTGGGTAATTGGGAGAGAAATTTGATTTTGAAGTGGGTGGGGGTTGATGGGATTTATGATGATTTTGGGGAAGTGATATGGATGTAATTGGGTTAGGGTTTATAGGGAAGAGTGTATAGGGAAGTGTGAAAGTAAGAAGGAAGAAGTGGGGTAGGTAAAGATGCTGTGAGACCCACTGGTCCTGAGAGGCTAGGGAATTCAGATTTCCTGTCCTCTGCACTAGCGTTTGAATGCCCAGGGTTTGCTCCCTGGCTGGCGTTCAACGCCAGCTATGCTGCCTATTGGGGGTGTTGAACGCTCAAGTTCTGCTTCCTGACTGGCGTTCAACGCCAGCAACACTCCATCCAGAGTGTTCTGTTTTCACTGCTGAACATTTCTGTCTCTGTTATGACTGCTGCACATGATCATGAACCTAAAAAAAATAACTTAAAGAAAAACAAAATGAAAGAAAATAAAAATAATTAATTAAGGCTGGGTTGCCTCCCAACAAGCGCTTCTTTAACATCATTAGCTTGACGGTTACCTCCTTATGGAGGTGAGTATGGGCTCAGAATTTCGCTCTTTACAGTGAATTTTCTTCCTGTCTTTTCATGAATGAGCTCCACATGCTCTAAAGACAGGATACGACTCATTGTATGTGGTGTGACTGGCTTCTTAGTGAAGAAAACTCTCATGCCAGGTGAGAGGCCTTCAGTTGGTACTTTCTTATCCCTCCAGCCTTTAGGTACTTTCTTCTGAGTACTTTTGTTTTCAGTGCTTGTTAATGGCTGCCGAACACCAAATGTAGAATTGATGTTTGGGGGCTCAGTAAAGCTCTGCACAAAAAGAGAGGGTTGGAACACTAGGTGTTGCACCATGATCTCTTTCTTTTCAGAGGGAGAATTGGGATTGGACATCTTGAACAAGATGTAGTCCTCTCCTAGTTGGAAAACCATTTTCCCTTTGCCACATTAATCATGGCATTTGCAGTAGTTAGGAAAGGTCTTCCTAAGATGATAGAATCATCCTCATCTTCTCTTATATCCAAGACTACGAAATTTGTAGGAATGTAGTGGTCTTCAACTTTTACCAAGACATCCTCTACTAAGCTATATGGCTTTTTCATTGAATATATATAATATTTAAATATCTAAACAAT
>NC_029789.2:59689407-59707657 GCF_000816755.2 Arachis ipaensis | reverse complement strand
TAGTTAATATAACTAATTTACTGTAATAGATTATATTCAATAAATTAAAAAAATAAATTAAAAAATATTTTCAAAAATATGTTTCATTAGTTCTATTATTAAAAATAAAAAATTAATTTTTATATAATAGAATAAATGTCTAAAAATATCACATTTAGGACAAGTATAGATTTATAAAGTACCAGCACATATGAATTTGGGGCGTTAAATAAAATATATGCAGATAATGAAATATGTAACTAATATTTAAAGAGCTCGGACTTCTTTTAAAAATCTTAATAAGGATTGTTTTTATAGATTATTAAATCGGATAATTTGCAATTTAATATTGTAAAATAAGGGTATAGAAAGATGAAATAGTCAAGAGGCACATTTTATAATTATTGTTATTCTATCAAAATTAAGTTTAATTTTGGGTTGATTTGAAAATTTGTTAAAAGTTTTGGATACATCTCTATATGAAATTAATTAATGCGCTATATGAGTGCTATATCTCTCGAAGACAATTCGATCACCAAAAGTAGCATATTGAATGAAAATATAAGAAGGTTAAGCGTTTAGACTACAGAAATGCTCCTTATATGATTGATCACAATATTAGTGGTTTTCAATTCCTAATTAATAAAACCAAAGTTTTTCTTCCTGCTACGAATCCGAACCTCAACCTCAACGGTCCTACGATGATCCAGCCCAAAAACCTGAATCATCCTTTATAGGGCCAAAATTTCAATACCTATCAAATTGACATATTACTAACTAATTTTAGATTTAAATATCGGCCACATCCAAACTAATCAAAAGATAAAATAAGATGGCCAAATGCCCAAATTAATATAAAGGGGGAGTCGCAAGCTCTCCCTAGTACGTTACACACATATTTCTAAGAACCTTACGTCTAAGATTTATTTTGATTTGAGCGTCGAAATATTTTTACAGGTCATCTTCCACCATCCACCAGACTAGATCGGAAACTGTGGAGCCTGTTGATGACTGGAATTCACACCCCATTTAAAATTGGTGAATTAGTCCTTTTGGCAAGCGCACCAAAATTATCGTCAAGTAATAATCCACAGTGGAGTGGGATCGTATCCACAGAGATTAGCAAATTCGAGCAGTTTTAATCGATTGATGAATTAGTCAAGCGGATCAATAAGATTGTAGAGTGCAGAATTGTAAATGACATAAATGTAAATGACTAGAATATAAAGAAAAGCAATAAAGTGCAGAAATATAAATGGTAGAAAGTAAAGTGCAGAATCATAAATGACTTGAATGTAAATGGGAATGGGGAATTGCTGAATGTAAAATTAAGCTATAAAGAAATGGATAGATAAGAATGGAAAAATTCATTGAGATTGGGAGATGTTGTCTCTTTGGATCAAGTCTAGCTTATATCCTCTTCAATCATGCAACTCATTAACCTCTTGGCAATCATGATTGATTGAGCCCCAATCCCTTGGTGACTCAATCTTTCAGATCTTGATCAATAGCCAATTTCTTGGTCTAATTGCTCATGAAGAGAGATATGCTTGGTCCCGGATTATACCACACACATCATAGGTCCAAGTAGAGGGAGGATTATATGTCACATATCCAAACACCAAAACCCAGATTCTACTCTAGTGTGAGAAGGGATTTCAAGCATGGTTTCATGTTTCCTTTCCCAAGGTTCCCATGAAACCCAATTGCATTCAATCTCTTTCCCAAGATAATTGAACACTAAGCATTAAGAACGAAATTCCTTCTAGAAAATCAAAGAGAAAATGAAGAGAAGAAGGATTTCACTATCATTCATCCATCAAGTACAACAGAGCTCCCTCTCTCAATGAGAGGGAAGTTAGCTACTCATAGCTCAAAAGGTACTCAAAAGTGATGTGTAAAAATGGATCTAAAACTGACTGTTTAACCCCCTTCTTCAATACTCCTTAGGGGTATTTATACTACTCCTAGTAAAATAAAAGAATTACAAAAGTGATAAAGGAAAATTACATTTTGGAAGGAAAAGAAAACACTCAATAAGCATGACTTCTCAGCTGGCGTGTGGTTGGCATGCCTCTGGCGTGTCACGTGCTCTTCACTTCCAGATCCTTCAAGTGGCACGCTCGTCCCTCTTTCAACCTTGGCGTGCCACGCCTTTGAGCTCAAGTGGCACGCCATAGTGGATTTCTTGTGTTGGCGTGCCACGCCTTCGAACTCAAGTGGCACGCCCCTTGCCTTTCTCACTTTTCTTTGCCTCTGGAAACTTGTACTGGCGTGCCACGCCCAAGGTCTGGCGTGCCACGCCCTTGCTTTATGCTTGGCTAGGTTTCTCTGGAAAGTTGAACTAGCATGGCACGCCCAGGGTCTGGCGTGCCACGCCCCTCTTGTGAGTGAGTGGTTGCTCTGTTTGGCGTGCCACGCCACGAACTCAAGTAGCACGCCCCTACGCTTTTCTCTTGAATGACACTGGTGTGCAACGTCTGGTTGCTCAAGTGGCACGCCTAAATGAAAAATAGTAAATAGCGTGTCGATACCAAGTGGCACGCCCCATGTAATTGACCTCCTTCATCCTCTCTGGAAACTTATACCAGCGTGCCACGCCTAAAGGCTGGCGTGCCACGCCCATGATCTTGTCTTGGTTCTAGTGGTTGGCGTGCCACACCTCAGTCTTCAAGTGGCACGCCATAGTGAAATACCAAGGTTGGCGTGCCACGCCTTCGATACCAAGTGGCACACCCAGTCCTTGCTTTTGGTCCTTTGTGCATTGGCGTGCCACGCCTGGTTGCTCAAGTGGCACGCCCAGTCTTCAATTGCCTTTAGCCCCTTCTCTGGATTGTTGTACCTGCGTGCCATGCCATGCTGCTCAAGTGGCACGCCCATAGATTTGTGAACTCTTCAAGCTTGGCGTGCCACGCCTGGGTTCTCAAGTGGCACGCCCAAGTGACATCCTTGGGCTGGCGTGCCACGCCTTCGATACCAAGTGGCACACCATAGTGAAGATTCTTCTTGGGATGGAGAGTTGGCATGCCACGCCCCTTTGCTCAAGTGGCACGCCCATAGTGGTTGATGAGTCAGGCGTGCCACGCCCAGCTTGGCGTGCCACGCCCCTTTTGTGTCCTCCATTGTAGCTCTCTGGAATTTTGTATCAGCGTGCCACGCCCAGTCTCTGGCGTGCCATGCCCATATGCATGCTTTGAATCTCTTCTCTGGTCTTTAGTACTGGCGTGCCATGCCCAGCTCCTGGCGTGCCACGCCAGTGCGTTTTTGTGGCGTTTGCTTCAAGTGTCACGCCAGTTTCACATGCCCAGCTTCTTGTTTGTCTTCTACCCCATTTTTGATGCTTTTTTCACCCGAAATTCAGCACAACTCATCTCAAAGTAGTGTACCATAATATTCATCAAATAATGCATGAATTGTACTGATCAAATGAGATTTATGCTCTTTTGTGGTCTTCTTTATGCAAGAAAGAAGGGTAGATGATGTAAGTCATCACAACACCAAACTTAAGTTTTGCTTGTCCCAAGCAAATCAATGTGAGTAAACCTTTATAACTTGAGGCCTTGGCTTTGAGTGATTGCAATACAACTAAGAGTAATGCTAAGTGTTCAACACATGCATGAATGTTTTAATGTCATGAAAAACTCTTGGATCCTTGAGGGTTCTTTCATGTATAGGCTTTAGGGGTCCTTTCTATTGATTATCACCTTGAGGTAGTAAGGGTTGTTTTGCTTTCTTGACCACGACTCTAGGTGTTTTGTCTCAAGACAACCCTTTAATTAAGCTTTCAATTAGCACTCTCAAACCAGTTGGTTTTAGGGTACTAAGTGTTGAGACACCCCTAAGAATTTACTTGCCCAGCTCTCTTCTTGACACATCTTCACCACAAGCATCTACTAAGATTTTTTTTATTCTTTTTTGAGCTTTTTAATGTTTCTTTTTTTTCTATCTCAGTAGTTGATGCTCAGAGCCTTGGGTCTTTATTGCCTACTACCTCTTGGTTCTATGGATATTCAAGGAACACCCCTTAGCCTTCCCCTAGTTATACCTTCTAGGACTAGTTGCTTTTCCATGACTCATTTTTATTTTTTTTATTCATTCAAGGTCTTACACTTGGTCACTTATATCTTAGTTTGTTTCATGATCCATCTTGGCCTTGGTCTTTTTCATTGTTTTTGCACAACTCACAGTGACTCTTATGAAGACAAACTCTACTTTTATTTTTGTTGGAATGAAGACTTGAAATACATGGCATTTTCTTTCTTGAAAAGAAGAACTCATAAAGACTTCAAACAAGAATTAAAAACTATGCATAAAACATAAACTATCATTGAATGATTATTTATTCAAAAAGTAAATAAAGCAAAAACTTAAACAAGAATTCAGAAATTGGAAAGTGTCAATCATCGGACTTAACAACCTTGAGCAGCTTCATCTTTAGTTCATTGGCCCCTTCCCTTTGTCCTTCTTCTTAGAGGGGGAAGAACCACCTTCATCTGGTTTGGAGGAACTTTCTTGTGCTTTGATGTCCTTGGGTTTCCAAAATCCTGCCCTCCTCATGTAATTCCTTTCATCCTCCTTATGTTTGGCTAGGATTTCTTCTTGTCTTGCACTTAGTTCTTCCATTCCTTGCATGAAGGTTGGGTATCCTGGGTTCAGAGCGGCCACGGTGTTACACAAGTAATTCAGCTTCGCTTGTGTGTTAATGTCATACTGCCTCCTGGATATGGTTCTGGCATCAAAGAGATGTCTGAATTCAGCCAGGTTCCTCTGTTGCCATTTGCCTTGCTCCACTATTTTGTCTAGTGCACTTCGCACCTCTCCCCAGTCAAATTGTTCTTGCTGCTCCCTCCTCATATGCTCCCAATTCCCTTGGAGTTGTTGGATGTTGTGGTTAAGTTGGCTCCATTATTGTTGTTGAGTTTTCTTGAGTTGATTGACATCTTCCCTCAAGTGGTGTAGATCTCCCTTCATTTGGTGTACATCTCCTTGCAGTTGCTCCTAGTTGAATCCCTTTGGAAATTGTTGATATTGATATTCTGGTAGTGGTTGTAGTGCCAGGAATTGAGGTTGCTCTTCTGCCTCCTCTTCTTCTTGTTGTTGTTGTTGTTCATGGGCCTGAGCTCTTTGTTCTCTGGCCCTGTGGAGTGGGTGCACAACTACCACCTTGGCCATCATTTTGGAAGTTATGAACTTGTCTTGCTTCACAAGCACTTCATCAATAATCTTTTCAACTCCAACCTCATCACATAGCCTCTGTATAATGCTGGGGAATGCCAACCTTGTGTTGTCACTGGTGCTCTTCAGCACTTTGTTGATGTTGTTGGCAATCATCTCCCCCACATTGATGTTCTCTCCTTTCATGATGCTGTAAATGAGTACAGCTCTCTCCTTGGTCACCTCTGAAGTGTTGGATGTGGGAATTAGGGACCTCCTCACAAATTCTAGCCACCCTCTAGCTTGGGGGCTCAAATCTCTTCTCCTCAATTGATTAGGTACCCCATCCTTGTCATTGATCCAACGTACATGCATCACACAAATCTCATTTAGGATCTCATCAAACCCAGGGTCTTGCTGCTTCATTCTTTCTTCATAGCTCCGAGTGGAGCTTGTCCTCTTCACCATTAGCATCCTTTCTATGCTAGAGGGACTGTAGTCAATGGACTTCCCCCTTACATAGCTAATGTAGTCATAGTGTTGCCCTGGTTGAGGCACAGCGTTGGCATAGAATTTCCTCACCAAGCTCTCTACCACTTTCCTTGGTGGGTTGCATAGAAGTGACCAACCTCTATTATTGATCTCAATGTTGATTTCAATGTGCTCGTTCCTCCCTAATTGGAACCTAACTTCTGGAATGATCTCCCTCTCACTCACCCAACCATAGAATTATTTTCCTACTTAGGAAGTGGCGCCTAGCGTGGGAAGAGGCGCCAACTCTTTTCTTACTGTGTCTTCTGCGTGTGTTGAGTTCCAAAGTGTAAGTACACTTTGACTTCCTTGCTTTGTGAGTTGTTTACCATGTGGACCCCATCTTCTCTCCTGAAATGAAACTAACCCCATTAGTAATGACAAAAGAACCCTTTCACATTCCTTCTCATCAAGAATAAATTGGATTGCAACTGATGGGTGTCCCCTGGGACACCAAACTTAATTTTTTGGTATCTCAATAAATTGGTTTTATCATTGTGTATTTAATATGTTCATAAGAGTGGAATAACATAAATCTTTTCATTCTCTTTTGATTCCAATTCCTCTGAATTCATTAAACCACATTCATGTTTTTACCCAAAGCATTAAGTGCTTTCAAATTGGGTGATTTGAGCTGCTAGATGATTCTTGGTGGTGGCCACACCAAACTTAATCTTTGGACTTACTCTTCAAATCAAGATATAAATTGTCTGTAAGCCTAGATTAAGTTTGTGAGAGGCCACACCAAACTTAGCACTTTAGCTAGTCCTCAGCCCAATCACTCATCATGATGAATGCCTTCATCAAGTTGCAATTCCGAAATAGAAAAAAATGTAAAGAAAATCTAGCTACCAAAGCTAAAATCAACATTCTAATCTGCAATTGTAAACTAATCCTAATATTGGTAATGTAAGATAAATGAGAGACTAAAAATTAAACTACCTAGTGCAACGAATTTTTAAACTACTTCTAAGAAAAGTAACTAAATAAAAAAGGATAAAGTGTTGGGGTGCCTCCCAACTAGCGCTTCTTTATTGTCATTAGCTTGACATTCCTTCATTTTTAGCTGAGCTTGTAGCTCACTCCCTACTCCTCTAAGGAGCCTCCCAAGTAGTGTTTGAGTCTATGGCCATTGATAGTAAAAGTTCTCTGATTCTTGTCCTCCATGAGCTCCACATGACCATAGGGAAACACCTTGAGTATGGTGAAAGATCCTGACCATCTAGACTTTAGTTTTCCAGGGAAGAACTTGAGTCTTGAGTTGTAGAGTAACACTTTCTGTCCTTCAGTGAACTCCCTTTTTGCTATCTTTCGGTCATGCCACCTTTTTGTGTTCTCTTTGTAGATTTTTGCATTCTCATATGCTTGATTCCTAAACTCCTCCAGTTCATTGAGTTACATTAATCTCTTTTCTCCAGCAGCTTGCTCATCATAGTTTAACATCTTTAGAGCCCAAAAGGCTCTATGTTCATGTTCAACTGGCAAGTGACAAGCCTTGCCATATACCAGTTGGTATGGAGACATCCCAATGGGAGTCTTATAGGCTGTCCTATAGGCCCATAGTGTATCATCCAGCTTCTTAGACCAATCCTTTCTTGAGCTTCCAACAGTTTTTTCAAGGATTCTTTTTAGCTCTCTGTTGGAGATTTCAGCTTGCCCATTGGTCTGTGGGTGGTATGGAGTTGTAACTTTGTGCTTCACTCCATATCTAAGAAGGAGTGCTTCGAGTTGTTTGTTGCAGAAGTGTATCCCTCCATCACTAATGAGAGCTCTGGGGACTCCAAATCTACTGAAAATGTTCCTTCTCAAGAAGCTTATCACAACCTTGTTGTCATTTGTTGCAGTGGCTATCGCTTCCACCCATCTTGAGACATAATCAACAGCCACCAATATGTAGCTATTAGAGTAGGAGGTTGGGAAGGGTCCCATGAAATCAATCTATCAATTGTTCATCAAGAAAGCTTTCATTGACTGCTACCTGCTGCATCTTCTCTTCTTGTGGGATCCTTGAGAGGTGGTCAGCTACTTTTTTCTCTGCTCCGCTCCTATCTTTAATCTCAATATCAAATTCTTGGAGCAACAAGATCCACCTTATTAGTCTGGGCTTAGACTTGTTTGGTAAGCAAGTATTTGAGTGCTGCATGATCAGTGAACACAATTACTTTTGAGCCAACAAGATATGATCTAAACTTGTCAAAAGCAAAAACTATAGCTAAAAGTTCTTTTTCCGTGGTGGTATAGTTCCTTTGATTCTCATTGAGAACCTTGCTAGCATAGTAAACAACATGTACTAGCTTGTCTTTCCTCTATCCTAGAACAGCACTAACAGCAAAATCAGATGCATCACACATTAGTTCAAAGGAAAGATCCCAGCTTGGTGGTGCTATAATAGGTGCAGAGGAGAGTTTCTTCTTAAGTTCATCAAAGGTTATCATGCATTCTCTATCAAAAACAAAGGGAGTATTTGAGACAAGTAGGTTACTAAGGAGTTTTGCAATTGTTGAAAAATCTTTGATAAATCTCCTGTAGTACCCAGCGTGTCCCAAAAAGCTTCTGATTGCTTTGACATTGCAAGGTGGAGGTAATTTTTCAATTACTTCCACTTTTGCCTTGTCCACTTCTATACCATCTTTTGAAATCTTGTGACCAAGAACCACCCCTTCAGTCACCATAAAATAGCACTTCTCCCAGTTTAAAACTAGGTTGGTTTCTTGACACCTTTTTAGCACAAGAGCAAGATGGTATAGGCAATCAGAATATGAGTTCCCGAATACAGAGAAGTCATCCATGAATACTTCTATGAACTTCTCAATTATGTCTGAAAAATGGAGAGCATGCACCTTTGGAATGTTGCAGGTGCATTGCACAATCCAAAGGGCATTCTCCTATAGGCAAAAACACCATATGGACAAGTAAATGAAGTTTTTTTCTGGTCCTTGGGGTCTACAATAATTTAGTTGTAGCCCGAATACCCATCAAGGAAGCAATAGTACTCATGTCCTGCCAATCTTTCAAGCATCTGGTCCATGAAAGGTAAGGGAAAGTGGTCCTTCCAGGTGGCTTCATTAAGTTTCCGGTAGTCAATGCACATACGCCATCCGGTCATTGTTCTTGTGGGTATCAATTCATTCTTCCCATTTGCCACAATAGTGATCCCTCCCTTCTTAGGGACTACTTGCACCGGGCTTACCCAAGGGCTATCTGAGATAGGGTATATCACCCCTGCTTGCCATAGTTTCAACACTTCTTTCTGAACCACTTCATTCATAGTTGGGTTCAGCCTCCTTTGTTGTTGTCTTGAAGGTTTGGCATCTTCTTCAAGAAAGATCTTATGAATACATATTGAAGGACTGATCCCTTTTAAATCTGCAAGTGTCCAGCCTATGGCATCCTTGTGTTGTCTCAGCACTTGGATGAGCTCCTCTTCTTGTTCCTTACACAGACTTGAATTTATGATCACTGGTTGGGTGTTGTTAGCATCCAGATATGCATACTTCAAGTTGGGTGATAGTGCTTTCAGTTCTAGTTTTGGTGGCTCTGCATCTTTGTTGCTTGTAATGGTTGGCATGATTGAGTTTCTCATGGTTGCTTGTGGTGATTCTCCATCTGGTGCTTGTTCCAGCTCACCAGCTCATCCACATTGTTCTTCTTCCAAAAAGGGAAAGTCAAACAAGTTGGAATGCTGTTTCTATTCACAAGTCCCAATCCGCTCAATTAAAAAGGATTAGTGTCAGTGACTAGAGAACATTCCAACAATAAACCCAATTACAATTTTTCTTTTAAGCACCCCAACTCAAGGGTTCCTTTCAATCAACTCCCCATCAAGTTAGGGAACTACTCGCTCATTGTGAATGTAGAATTCATAACATATGAAAGGGAATTAAAGAAAGACATGATAAATAAAACTCAAAGGAATTAATTAAAAATAAAAGTAACTCTTGTATTAATAAATTCTAAAATAATCCAATAGTAAAATTGAGTAAATTAAAGAACATGGAAGAGTAAAGCCAAGTAAATAAAACGAACTAGAATGACGAAGTCTTGATGAAGTAATAACTCTTCTCAATATCCCAATGCAAAGAGCAATAGAAATAAAATCCTATGAACTATGAATGTGTAGAGAGAAAACCTAGAGGAGGAGTAAAACTAGATCTAAAAACTAAAATTGTGTAGAATGAATGTCGTTGTTGGTTTCTACATGTTCTCTGGCTCTAGTCTACTTTTCTGGGCCGAAAACTGGGTCAAAACAGGGCCTAAAATCTCCCCCAGCGAATTCTGCAGATTATGCAGATCGCGCACGTCACACGATCGCGTCATTCATGCGGACGCGTCATTCGGCGTTTTGCTTTGCCACGCGGGCGCGTCGTCCACGCCTCCGCGTCACTTGTGCTATTCCAATCCGCACGGTTGCGTGAGCCATGCGGCCGCGTCACTGCGATTTCCTCTCTTTCGCGCGGTCGCGTGAGCCATGCGGCCGCGTCACTTCTCGCTGGTCATCTCCTCAATTTCTTGTGTTCCTTCCATTTTTTGCAAGCTTCCTTCCCAATCTCCAATTCATTCATGCCCTATAAATCCTGAAACACTTAACACACAGATCACGGCATCGAATGGAATAAAGGAGAATTAAAATACATAATTAAAAGTCTCTAGGAAGCAAGTTTTCAATCATGTAATAATTTTAGGAAGGAAATATAAATACATGCTAATTATATGAATAAGTGGGTAAAGATCATGATAAAACCACACAATTAAACACATTATAAACTATAAAATAGTGGTTTATCACTTGGCTTCCTCAATCTTCATCCTTCTCATCATGGTTATGGACATAAGATTTATGCTAGCTCCCAAATCACACAAAGCCTTCTCAATGGTGATATCTCCTATGATGCAGGGAATTTGGAAACTCCCTGGGTCCTTCAGCTTTTGAGGCAGCTTCTTCTGTATGATGGCGCTGTATTCTTCAGTCAATATTATGGTTTCTTTTGCTTCCCAGTTCCTCTTTTTGGTTATAAGCTCCTTCAAAAATTTAGCATAGAATGGCATTTGTTCTAATGCCTCAGCAAATGGTATGTTGATTTGGAGCCTCTTGAAGATCTCTAAAAACTTATAAAACTAGCCATCCTTCCCATCTTTTCCCAGTCTTTGTGGGTATGGTGCCTTTGGCACATAAGGCTTCAAGACTGGTTTTGGTGGAGGTGGAGCAGGGATTTCTTCTTCATCTTTGTTCCCATGCTTTGCTGCAACTTCTTCATGCTTGTCTTTGCTTGGGGTTCCTTCTTCTACAACCTTTCCACTTCTTAGAGTAATGGCTTTGCATTCCGCTCTTGGGTTGGCCATAGTATCACTAGGAAATGTGTGTGGGAAGTGGGATTTGCTTCGATAAAATCCCCACTTGTGCTTCCAACTTTGAGATTGCTGCGCCTTGATTTTTCAGATTTGACATGTATTCCTCTTGATTAGCATCTATCCTTCTGTCAGTTTGTGCTTGTCTGTCCATGAGGGTGGAGACTGCTCCTGTAATTTGTGAGGACAGTTGTGCTATTGCAACTTCCATTCTCTCAAAGTTGCTCTTGATCTCACATGGTTGCATAGTTGAGGATGGTGCATCTTGATTAAGGTTTTTGTGTGTGGGTTGGTTACTATGGTATGATGTGTTTTGTGAGTTGTGGTAGGGTCTATGGTTCCCTGTTTGATAGTTGGGGTTGTGGTTGAAATGCTTATTTGATGAATAAGGCTTGTTGTGGTCCTGGTTGTGGTTCTGTTGATTTTTCCACCCAAAGTTTGGGTGGTTCTTCCAACCTGGGTTGTATGTCTTAGAGTGTGGGTTATATGGAGGTCTAGATGAATTGTTCACATAATTAGCTTGTTTCCAGTCACCTTCAGATCCTGGTGCATTCCCTTCTTGTTGAGGAGTTTGGTCCTGAATTGCTGAGGCTTGGTTGGCCTCCATCCTTTTTGTTAGAGCTGCTATTTGAGCTGCAATTGCTTTGTTCTGAGCTAACAAAGTGTCTACAGAGTTGAGCTCTAGCACTCCCTTTTTCTGAGTCCTTTCTGAAGCATAGAAATACTCATTTTCAGCTACAGTTTCAATGACATCTATGGCCTCTTCAATGGTTTTCTTCTTGTTGAGTGAGCCTCCTGAAGAATGATCCACAGCCTTTTTTGCTTCATAGGATAGTCCCTCATAAAAGATGTGTAGTTGTACCCATTCATTGAACATTTCTGGTGGGCATCTTCTTGTCAGATCTTTGAATCTCTCCCAGGCCTCATTGAGTGTTTCTCCATCTTGTTGTTTGAAAGTTTGTACCTCAGCTTTCAGCCTAATGATTCTTTGTGGAGGGTAAAAACTTGCAAGGAATCTATTCACTACCTCCTCCCATGTAGTTAGGCTATCCTTGGGGAATGATTCCAACCACTTTGCTGCCTTATCTCTGAGTGAGAAAGGGAACAAGAGTAGTTTGTAGATGTCGGGGTGTACCCCGTTGGACTTTACAGTATCACATATCTTCAAGAATGTGCTGAGATGTTGATTAGGGTCTTCTTGGGCACTTCCTCCATATGAGCAATTGTTCTGAACAAGTGTGATGAGTTGAGGTTTCAGCTCAAAATTATTGGCATGAATTGTTGGCTTTAGGATGCTGCTGCCATAATTTTCTGGGCTTGGGTTGATGTAGGAGCCTAAGACTCTCCTCTCTTGCCCTTCATGATTTACTAGACCTTCTCTGGCATGGTTGTGAGCTTCTTCTTCATGATAGTTCTCCAAGTTCTCCTCCATGTTTGTTTCAAAATACTCTTCCTCTTCCTCAGCACCAACAACTCTTTTCCCTCTTGCTTCCCTCCTTAATCTAAGGAAGGTCCTCTCAGGTTCAGAATCAAAGGAAGAAAAAGCACTGCTTCTTCTACCTGTCATACAACCAACAAGGCAAAAAGCAAGAAAGAAAAAGAATGAAGAAATTACTCTTGTTAAAGTGGATGTTAGTGTGAGTGGTGTAATTAATCAAACAGTTAGAAGAGTGGAAGTATGTATAAAAAAAAATACTCAAAGAAGAAAGAAATAGAACTCAAAATAAAAGAAAATAAAAGGTGCTAAATAAAATAAAATAACAAGAAATTTAAATTGCTTAATCTAGCTCTCTAATTAATTTTATCACTGTCAAATTTAAGCCAATCCCCGGTAACGGCGCCATAAAACTTGATGACAAAAAATTCACACCCCATTCAAAATTGGTGAATTAGTCCTTTTGGCAAGTGCACCAAAATTATCGTCAAGTAATAACCCACAGTGGAGCGGGATCGTATCCACAGAGATTGGCAAATTCGAGTAGTTTTAATCGATTGATGAATTAGTCAAGCAGATCAATAGGATTGTAGAGTGCAGAATTGTAAATGACATAAATATAAATGACTAGAATATAAAGAAAAGCAATAAAGTGCAGAAATATAAATGGCAGAAAGTAAAGTGCAGAATCATAAATGACTTGAATGTAAATGGGAATGGGAAATTGCTGAATGTAAAATTAAGCTATAAAGAAATGGATAGATAAGAATGGGGAAATTCATTGAGATTGGGAGATATTGTCTCTTTGGATCAAGTCTAGCTTATATCCTCTTCAATCATGCAACTCATTGACCTCTTGGCAATCATGATTAATTGAGCCCCAATCCCTTGGTGACTCAATCTCTCAGATCTTGATCAATAGCCAATTCCTTGGTCTAATTGCTCATGAAGAGAGATATGCTTGGTCCCTGATTATACCACACACCCTCATAGGTCCAAGTAGAGGGAGGATTATATGTCACATATCCAAACACCAAAACCCAGATTCTACTCTAGTGTGAGAAGGGATTTCAAGCAAGGTTTTATGTTTCCTTTCCCAAGGTTCCCATGAAACCCAATTACATTCAATCTCTTTCCCAAGATAATTGAACACTCAGCATTAAGAACGAAATTCCTTCTAGCAAATCAAAGAGAAGATGAAGAGAAGAAGAATTTCACTATCATTCATCCATCAAGTACAACAGAGCTCCCTCTCTCAATGAGAGGGAAGTTAGCTACTCAGAGCTCAAAATGTACTCAAAAGTGAAGTGTAAAAGTAGATCTAAAGCTGACTGCTTAACCCCCTTCTTCAGTACTCCTTGGGGGTATTTATACTACTCCTAGTAAAAGAAAAGAATTACAAAAGTGAAAAAAGAAAATTACATTTTGGAGGGAAAAAAAACACTCAATAAGCATGACTTCTCAGCTGGCGTGTGGCTGGCATGCCTCTGGCGTGTCACGTGCTCTTCATTTCCAGCCTGGCGTGCCACGCCTAATCCTTCAAGTGGCATGCTCGTCCCTCTTTCAACCTTGGCGTGCCACGCCTTCGAGCTCAAGTGGCACGCCATAGTGGATTTCTTGTGTTGGCGTGCCACGCCTTCGAACTCAAGTGGCACGCCCCTTGCCTTTCTCACTTCTGTTTGCCTCTGGAAACTTGTATTGGCGTGCCACGCCCAAGGTCTAGCATGCCACGCCCTTGCTTTATGCTTGGCTAGGCTTCTCTGGAAAGTTGAACTAGCGTGGCACGCCCAGGGTCTAGCGTGCCACGCTCCTCTTGTGAGTGAGTGGTTGCTCTGTTTGGCGTGCCATGCCACGAACTCAAGTGGCACACCCCTATGCTTCTCTCTTGAATGACACTGGCGTGCCACGCCTAGTTGCTCAAGTGGCACGCCTAAATGAAGAATAGTAAATGGCGTGCCACGCCTTCGATACCAAGTGGCACGCCCCATGTAATTGGCCTCCTTCATCCTCTCTGGAAACTTATACCAGTGTGCCACGCCTAAAGGCTGGCGTGCCACGCCCATGATCTTGTCTTGGTTCCAGTGGTTGGCGTGCCACGCCTCAGTCTTCAAGTGGCACGCCATAGTAAAATGCCAAGGTTGGCGTGCCACGCCTTCGATACCAAGTGGCACGCCCAGTCCTTGCTTTTGGTCCTTTGTGCATTGGCGTGCCATGCCTGGTTGCTCAAGTGGCACGCCCAGTCTTCAATTGCATTCAGCCCCTTCTCTGGATTGTTGTACCAGCGTGCCACACCATGCTGCTCAAGTGGCACGCCCATAGATTTGTAAACTCTTCAAGCTTGGCGTGCCACGCCTGGGTTCTCAAGTGGCACGCCCAAATGACTTCTTTGGGCTGGCGTGCCACGCCTTCGATACCAAGTGGCACGCCATAGTGAAGATTCTTCTTGGGATGGAGAGTTGGCGTGCCACGCCCCTTTGCTCAAGTGGCACGCCTATAGTGGTTGATGAGTCAGGCGTGTCACGCCCAGCTTGGCATGCCACGTCCCTTTTGTGTCCTCCATTGTAGCTCTCTAGAATTTTGTATCAGCGTGCCACGCCCAGTCTCTGGCGTGCCACGCCCATATGCATGCTTTGAATCTCTTCTTTGGTATTTAGTACTGGCGTGCCACGCCAGTGCGTTTTTGTGGCGTTTGCTTCAAGTGTCACGCCAGTTTCACACGCCCAGCTTCTTATTTGTCTTCTACGCCATTTTTGATACAAAAATTCAGCACAACTCATCTCAAAGTAGTGTACCATAATATTCATCAAATAATGCATGAATTCTACTGATCAAATGAGATTTATGCTCTTTTATGATCTTCTTTATGCAAGAAAGAAGGGTAGATGATGCAAGTCATCACCTGTCGACCCAGAGAACTTTGGATCCCAATATTCTGAGTAACTCACGAACATTGGCTCTATTTGTGGGGATTCGTAGTAAGAAAGGGTCTTCTGAGTCTGTCTTCTAAAGCATTTTGACAAACCAACAGACATGCGTTATGACAGAACCAAGGATCCCTAGGAGCATCTAACTGCTTTCGAAGCATGGATGAACCTGGAAGGGTTCTCGATGCAGTCCACTATTGAGCTTTTCTCGTAACTTTTGCAGGCCCTACGATCAAGTGGTTCAACTCCCTACCACAAGAATCCACTGTATACTTCTTAGACACCTCGCAAAATTTCTTGGCCTAATTCACAATACGAATTGCTAAGGAAAGTTCCCCCATCAACCTACTGAGAGTAACTCAGAGAAATGACGAGTCAACTAGGAAGTTCTTGGACTAACTTAATGACAAAGGCTTGGAAATAGAAGTTTCTCACAGACTCGGTCGCCAGTCTCTGCCTAACCAACGGGCTGATGAACAAAGACTTTCGAAAATATCTCACCACAAAGCCCTTTTGGATCATGCATGAGATCTAAAACATGGCTAGGGAAGGGACCAAAGTCCAATAAAACAAGCTCCCCGACCACCACGGATTAGGAAGTTCACAAACTACACACCCTTAACAGCCCTGATAGTAGAGATGTATCAACAAATAGCAAACTGAGGCATGATACCATAGGACCACTAAAGGAGAGGATTGGAGGAAACAAGTCCCTGTACTACAACTATCATCAGGGCTATGGGCACAAAACTTAAGATTTCATGGATCTCAAGGACACCATGGAATATACCCTCAAAGACGGAAAGCTACTTGAGTTAACGAAAATCATACATGAACCGAGGAGGCTTTCCCGTGATCGATCACCTAAAGCTAGAGAAGGACGGAACCCTAGAACCGTCAGGGAAGCATTAAGGGAAGAAAATGACCCCGACCCACAATCATTGTTAATGTCCTGACCAGGAAGTCCTACGAAAAGTCCAAATCCTTACAAAAGAAAGAGCTGATGATTCTCGCGGAAACTTCGTCGAACCTGGGAAGCCACCCACATTCCTTAGCAATAATTTTAGCCACAGAACTGCAAGTTCAGAGACCTAGCGGATGACCCACCTATGGTTATTACGGCCATCAGGATGGGTCTTGTAAAGAGAATCCTAGTAGATACAGGCGCCGACTCTAATATACTATTTTGAAATGTGATGAATGGAAAATTGGTTGGTTTAGAGTTTCACAATAAATTCTCGTTACAAGTATAGTTCTAAACCAACAAACAATCCTCTCATGCAAAAATTTATTTGTCACAAGTACAAACCCCAATAAAAATAACCAAAGTATTCAAACCTCGGGTCGTCTCTCAAAGGAATTGCAGGGAAGTATTCTTGTTATTGGTTATGGGACAAGTATTTTAGGGTTTTGATAAGAGACATGAAAAATAATGACAAAAAAGTAAATGAAACTCAAATGACAAAAAGGTCTTGGCAAGGGTTGATGGTTAAGGATATTTATCCTTGTTACTAACTACAATATGATAATTATAAGGATCAATCTCATTAAGTCATCCTCTAACAAGTGAAGGAAAGTCAAATGAGCTACACCAATCCTAATCCATAAGTCCTAACTTTCTCACTAATTAACTTAGTGGAAGCTAGAGTCAATGGACACCAATTATCAAGACTTGGACATTGGCAACTCAATTTCACCTAAGTTACCATCCCAAGCCAAGAACACAAAAATCTACTCTAACATCCTTCCAAGCATTTAATCAAACACTTGGAAGGCACAAAAGGAAAGTAAAATAAGATTGCAAGAAATGTAAATCTACAAGTATGAATTGCAAGGAATTTAACAACAAAAACTCAAATCAACAATAGAAGAAATCAAACATAAATTGCATTAAAGGAAAATAGAAGAAACAAAATTGCATCAACAACAAAGTAAAAAAGTACAAAGAGTAAAGTACAAAACTAAGAAATTGAAGGTAGAAGAACAAGAAATTAAAGAGAAAAAGTAAATCAAAGCATGAATTAAACCTAGATCTAAGAAATCATAATCTACATCTAACCAAATTCTAGAGAGAAGAGAGAGCTTCTCTCTCTAGAAACTAACTAAAGCATAATGAAAACTAAACTATGTGCTTCTCCCCCTTGACTCCTCTTGATTTCTGCATGTAATAGGCTCAGAAATGAGTTGGATTTGGGGATGGGAAGCTCAGAAATCACCCCCAGCGTTTTCACTTTAATGAGGTCACGTGCGAGCTGCGATGCGTACGCATGGGTCACGCGTACGCGTCGCTTGGCATTTTACTTCCCACGCGTACGCGTCATGTCACGCGTACGTGTCATGTCACGCGTACGCGTCACCTGGCGACTTCAAATTCACGCGCACCCGTGTCTGCCACGCGTGCGCGTCGATGAATGCACTCCAAATCCTTGATTGTCCATGAGTTCTCCACTTTACATGCTTTTTTCTTCACTCTTTTGATCCATTCCTAGCCTTTTCAACCTGAATTCACTAACAAACACATCAAAGCATCTAGTGGAATCAAAGGTGAATTAAAATTAACCAATTAAGGGCCTAAAAATCATGTCTTTACACTTAAGCATAATTTAGGAAAAAATCATGAAACCATGCTATTTCATTGAATAAGTGTGAGAAAATGTGATAAAATTCCCTCAATTCAGCATAAAATGCACCACGAAATAGTGGTGCATCAAATCTCCCCATGCTTAAACCAAACATGTCCTCATGCTAAACCAAGAAAGAGACAAAGGGTACTATCACTTATTAAATGCAACTAAACTATATGCAATCTACCTACATACAATCTATCTAAATGAATGCAACTACTTGGTCAAAATAAATCAACTTCCAAGAAAGCATATAT
>NC_029789.2:59666975-59682667 GCF_000816755.2 Arachis ipaensis | reverse complement strand
TCCCACCCTCCCCATCCCTATTTATACCATTCGGCCACCTCTTCCCCCTTACATTCGAATTATTCTTCTCCTCTTCTTTATCTTCTTTCCTTTCTTTTGCTCGAGGACGAGCAAACTTTTTAAGTTTGGTGTGGAATGAGCCCTTACTTCTCACCCTATTCGAATTCCCTAACTCTAAAAAATGGAAATCCCACTTCAGGAAACAAGAAAGAAGACAACCAAGTAGTTGTTTTCAAACCTTTCAGATCCTACACAAAGCAGCATGAAGAAAATTACTACAAAATAATGTGCAAGAGGACAGTGATCCCGAAAGCTAAATTTAAATTGAAGAAAGATGAGTACCCAGAGATCCAGGAGCAAATTCAAAAGAGAGGCTGGGAGATTCTAGCTGATCCTGAGATCACTGTTGGAACAACAATGATCCCAGAATTCTATGCAAATCTGTGGATGACAGATAAGCAAAAGAAAGATGGACAAGGATTCCATACTTTTTGCACCATGTTGTGAAGGAAGACTCTCTATTTCCATCATGACAAGGTGAGAGAGATCTTCAAGCTACCTCCCCAAAAGGATGATCCAGAGTCCTTTAATAGGAAAGTGGTGGCTAATCCAAAGTTGGATCAGATTCTAGAAGACATATGTCTGCTTAGAACTAAATGGATCAATAACACAAGAGGTATCCTGATGAACGGAATTTTGATGGTATAGAATTTCATAAATGAATTCTCGTTGCAAGTATAGTTTCTAAACCAACAAACAATCCTCTCATGCAAAAATTTATTTGTCACAAGTACAAACCCCAATAAAAATAACCAAAGTATTCAAACCTCGGGTCGTCTCTCAAAGGAATTGCAGGGAAGTATTCTTGTTATTGGTTATGGGACAAGTATTTTAGGGTTTTGATAAGAGACATGAAAAATAATGACAAAAAAGTAAATGAAACTCAAATGACAAAAAGGTCTTGGCAAGGGTTGATGGTTAAGGATATTTATCCTTGTTACTAACTACAATATGATAATTATAAGGATCAATCTCATTAAGTCATCCTCTAACAAGTGAAGGAAAGTCAAATGAGCTACACCAATCCTAATCCATAAGTCCTAACTTTCTCACTAATTAACTTAGTGGAAGCTAGAGTCAATGGACACCAATTATCAAGACTTGGACATTGGCAACTCAATTTCACCTAAGTTACCATCCCAAGCCAAGAACACAAAAATCTACTCTAACATCCTTCCAAGCATTTAATCAAACACTTGGAAGGCACAAAAGGAAAGTAAAATAAGATTGCAAGAAATGTAAATCTACAAGTATGAATTGCAAGGAATTTAACAACAAAAACTCAAATCAACAATAGAAGAAATCAAACATAAATTGCATTAAAGGAAAATAGAAGAAACAAAATTGCATCAACAACAAAGTAAAAAAGTACAAAGAGTAAAGTACAAAACTAAGAAATTGAAGGTAGAAGAACAAGAAATTAAAGAGAAAAAGTAAATCAAAGCATGAATTAAACCTACATCTAAGAATTCCTAATCTACATCTAACCTAATTCTAGAGAGAAGAGAGAGCTTCTCTCTCTAGAAACTAACTAAAGCATGATGAAAACTAAACTATGTGTTTCCCCTCCATTCACTCCTCTTGATTTCTGCATGTAATAGGCTCAGAAAATGAGTTAGATTTGGGCCTGGGAATCCCAGAAATCGCCCCCAGCATTTTCACTTTAATAAAGTCACGTGCGAGCATCGACGCGTACGCATGGGTCACGCGTACACGTCGCTTGGCTTTTTGCTATCCACGCGTACGCGTCATGTCACGCGTACGCGTCGCCATGCGACTTCATATTCACGTGTGCGCATCATTTCACGCATGCACGTCGATGAATATTCTCCCAATCCTTGATTTTCTATGATTTCTCCACTTTGCATGCTTTTCTCTTCACTCCTTTGATCCATTCCTAGCCTTTTCAACCTGAAATCACTAACACACACATCAAGGCATCTAGTGGAATCAAAAGTGAATTAAAATTAACCAATTAAGGGCTTAAAAAGTATGTTTTCACTCTTAAGCACAAATTAGGAAGAATATACAAAACCATGCTATTTTAGTGAATAAGTGTGAGAAAAGGGTGATAAAATCCCCTAAATTCAGCATAGAATGCACCATGAAATAGTGGTGCATCAAAATGCTTTGAACGCCCTTGGATTGAAAGACGTAGACCTCCAGACCCACTAACCCAGGATAGTGGGTTTGGGAGACTTCTTTATTAAACCAAAGAGGGTTATCAGGCTACCAATTTACGTCAGAGTTGGGAGCAAAAAACTGTCGATTATGGCCAATTTTGTCATCCTCAAGGACTCTAGAGCATATAATGTCATTTTGGGGAAAAACCATAAATGACTTATATGCGGTGGTCTTCACCAAGTTTTTGACGATGAAGTATTGGGCTAACGATGGGACCATTGGAACTATTCACAGCAATGTTGAACTAGCAATAGCATGCAATAACGTAGACTGTCCCTGAAGAAAAAATCTCGAGACGTGGCAAGAATCTTTGTAGCTGACCTAGATGCGAAGCTCGAAGAAAGCCCCCACTTAGAACCAAAAGGGGACCTTGAGAAAGTACAGATCGGGGACATGGAGGAGAAGTACACCTTCCTGAACTGAAACTTACCTTACAAGGTCAAGGGACCACTCATGGCCACCCTAAAAGAAAACAGAGACTTATCTGCATAGACTCCTGCCAACATGCCAAGATTAGACCTTGCATTTATGTCCCACAGATTATCAATAAAACTGGAAGCTAAAGTGCAAAAAAGGTGAAATATGTCGGCTGACAGCGCAACCGAGATCAAGAAATAGACCACCAGCCTCTTGTAGGCTGGATTCATTCGATAGCTCACCTACTCAACCTGGCTGTCAAATGTGATGCTCGTTAACAAATCCAACAGAAAATGAAAAATGTGCATGGACTATTCAGACCTCAAAAAAGTCTGTCCCAAGGACTCTTTCTCGTTGCCAAGTATTGATAACCTGGTGGACCTAGCATCTGGGATCAAATTCCTAAGTTTCATGAACACTTACTCTAGGTAAAATCAGAAACCGATGCACCGACCTGACAAAGAAAAAATGGCATTCATCACACCAGACGGCATACACTGTTACATGATCATGCCCTTTGTCTTAAAAAATGTCGGAAACACACACTAGCTCATGATGAAGATTCTTCAGGGTCAAATTGGGAAGTTAGTAGAGGTTTACATTGATGACATGCTAGTCAAAATCATAAGCACGAAATCCTTAATTGAATATTTGAAGCTAGTGTTTAAAGCCTTCTGCAAACATAGAATGAGGTTAAATCCATGAAATGCGCCTTTGCATTGGAGGTCGGAAAGTTCCTAGCTTTCATGATAACATAATGAGGAGTCAAGACAAATCCAGATAAATGTGATGTGATTATTCAAATGCTCAACCCGTGATCCATAAAAGATGTCTAGAGGTTGACAGGATGACTTACCGCTCTCTCCCGATTCTTAGGAGTAGTGGAATTTCATGATTATTTTGATTCAATCAAACATCATTTATTTTGTAGAAAATCATGAGAATTATGCACAATTTAGTTGATGATTATGAATCTTATGATTTTGGTGAGACTTTGATTTCTTCTTTGGTTGATTTTAGGTGAAAAATTGAAGAAAAAGAAGAGCATTGCAGTATAACGTAGTGTTCAAATGAAGAACGCCACGCTCAATAGGCGACGCGCACACATATGGGAAGCTTACTCGTCAGGAGGCAATTTTCAAAGATCCACGCGTACACGTGCATGACGCGTACGCGTGCATGACGCGTACACGTGGGTATGTTTGGCGCTCGTTTTCAAAAAGAGCGCTACATTCATTCACTCAGCATTTTCAGGCAAGATTCAAAAGTGGAAGCAAAGTTCTGCAATCAACGCGCACGCGTGCTTGACATGCACACGTCGATGGAACAGTTGTGATGAAGCACGCGCACGCGTGACTGGCGCCGAAGCATGGAATGGATATTTTGCTACCCACGCGCACGCGCAGAGGACGCGCACGCGTGGGCAGCGCTTACTAAGCCAACGTAGCGCTCACTAAGTTAATGCTATCAACGACGTGTACGCCTAAAAAGGGCGCGCGGGCATGTTTTGGGCTGCAGACCAATAGTGACGCGTACGCGTACATGACGCGTACACGTCAATGGGTGAAAAGAGCAAAAGGATGCGCATGCGTCAGAGACGCGCACGCGTGGATAAATGAATGCTGCGCTAACTTAGAGAACGCAACGTTCCCCTGGAAGTTGAGACAAATGGTCATTCTGATCCACTTCATACAAGGCCAAAAAGCCCACTCCAAGGACAGAAAGCCAGAATTGGATAGTGTATAAATAGATAGAAATTTGATTTCATTGGGGGGCTCTCTTTTAGTTTTCATTTTAGAGTTTTAGAATTGAGATCAGATCTGAATTATCCTTTCTATTTTGCTTTCTCTTTTCTGCAATTGTTACTTTCTATTTTGGGTTTTTCGACTTCAGATTGAAGAATTGTTCTGAATTTCTTCATCTTGGAGTTCTCTTTCATTTTTCCTTTGATAGCTTTATGAATTGAATATCTAATCATAGTTTTCTTTCTGTTTACCTTTCTTCTGCAATTTCTTCTTTTCTGTTTTTGTCAAGAGAGGAATTGAGATTTAAATTCTCTTTCTGTTTTGTTATTCTACTACAATTGTTAAGTTCTCTTTTAGGAATTTAAAGTGGATCTAAGCTTTCATTCTGTTTTGATTCTTCTGCACTTTTCCATTTTTGTTTTGGTACTAAATTGATCTATTTTCAAATTTTGTCATCTGAGAGTTCTTTAGTTCTCTGCAGTTTACAATTTTTAGTTCTATTTTGAATCTCAGCACCCAAATCCCTTTACTCTTCATGCCATTTAAATTTTCCTGTCAATTTAGATTCAACAATTTAAATTCCTTGCACTTTAAGCTTCAGTTATTTATCTTTCTTGCAATTTAAGTTTTAGCTCTTCTAAATTTCTTGTACTTTAAGTTTCTGCAATCTACTTCTTCTGCACTTTAAGATTTGGCCAATTTCAATTCTGCACTTTAGTTTCCTTGCAATTTTACTTTTGTTAATCAAATTTCACCCAATTCATCAAATATTCGCTTAACTAAATTCATCACCATACCAAAGTTGCTCAATCCATCAATCCCTGTGGGATCGACCTCACTCTTGTGAGTTATTACTACTTGATGCGACCCGGTACACTTGCCGATGAGGTTGTGTGGAATCGTTTTTTCCACATCAAGTTTATGGCACCATTGCCGGGGATTGATTTAGATCGACAATGATTACATAGGTGATAATCTAGATTAAGCAATTTTCTTTAGTTTTCCTTTTAAGCATATTAACTATCTGACACAATGTGTCACCTAACCCAACCACATTCTAGCATTAGAATGTCCAGGTTTTATTTGGTTTGTTTGTGATTTTGCAAGTCATGGAGGCTGAGGTGCGTGAAGAGGGAGTGAGCAATAATGCTCAACCTGCAAGAAGGGTGTTGGCCTCTTACACTATCCCCAATCCCAAACACTATGGGATCAGTATCCTCACCCCAAATGTTCATGCAAATTACTTTGAGTTAAAGCCTCAACTAATCACTTTGGTGCAGAACAATTGTGCTTATGAAGGTGGCCCTCTTGAAGACCCCAACCAACATTTGTCTATTTTTTTGAGGATTTGTGAAACTGTCAGGACAAATGGGGTACATCCTAACATCTACAAATTACTTCTATTCGCATTTTCTTTGAGGGGCAATGCTGCTCAATAGCTGGAAACCTTTCCCAAGGAGAGCATTGACGAAGGTGATTTAATGTCGGCAAAGAATAAAAGTGATCGCGTTGCAAGTATAGCTTCTAAACCAATAGAAAATCCTTTCATATAAACGTTTTGGTTGTCACAAGTAACAAACCCCTTTAAATTTTATAACCGAAGTATTCAAACCTCGGGTCGTCTTCTCAAGGAACTGCAGGGAGGTATGTTCTTATTATTGGTTATGAGTTTAGTAAATTGGTGGTTTTGAAAGTAAGGAACAAATAATTTAAATGACAAGTAAAATAAATTAATAATAATAAAATCTCTTGGCAGGGTATAAAAATTCGGAAGTCCTATCCTAGTTATCCTTATCGATGGTGATGAGAATTGAGTTTTAATCCCACTTAGTTAACCTTTACTAAAGCAAGGGAAAGTCAAGTGGACTAATTAGTTAGATCCTCAAGTCCTAGCCAACTCCTAAGAAAGGACTAGAGTTAGGGGAATTCAATTCAATTAGCAAAAATAACAATTAACAATCACGATAAGTTTGATAACTCAAGAATATCCAGTTAATCAATTAAAGCCAAGAATATAAAAAGCTAAATAAGAATCATAAATCTGAAATACCTCAATTTATGTTAAATAAAGAAAATCCTAACATGAATGGTTCATAAGCCAATTTGGCAACATAAGTAATTAAAGAAAAGCATTAAAGTATCTGAAAGTAAAAGAGAAATATAAAGTAAAAGGAATATTAAACCTGAGAAGAAGTTGAAATCCGAAATCCTTTAAGAGGAATCCTAATCCTAAAATCTAAGAGAGAGGAAAGAACCTCTCCCTCTAAAAACTACATCTAAATTATGAAAAGTGAATAATGGAAGACTTCTCAATGAATGGATGCATTCCCCCACTTTATAGCCTCTAATTTGTGTTTTCTGGGCCGAAAACTGGGTCAAAAACAGGCCAAAAATCGCCCCCAGTGATTTCTGGTATGTACAGGTCGCGGGAAAGTGACGCGGAGACGTCGTCCACGCGTTCGCACGGATTGGGTTTTCGCTAGGTCACGCGTCCGCGTGATCCACGCGTTTGCGTCACCTGGCTTCGGGGCAGTGAAGAACTAAAGTTTGATGGTTTAAAAGTTATAGTAAACTCTCGTTGCAAGTATAGTTACTAAACCAAGCAATCAACCTTTCTTACAAAAGTTTTGGTTGTCACAAGTAACAAACCCCTTTAAAATTGATAACCGAGTATTTAAACCTCGGGTCGTCTTCTCAAGGAATTGCAGGGAGGTATGTTCTTATTATTGGTTATGAGTTTTGTAAATTGGGGGTTTTGAAGTTTGGGCAATGGGCACAAGTATATTTATAAATTAAAGCAATAAAAATAAATAAGAGATTTTATGTAATTAATTTAAAAGCCTTGACCCGGAGAAGATTAATCGGAAGTTCTATCCTTGTTGGATTTTTCTCAAGATCAATTGATAATTGAAGGTTGCTTCTACTTAGTTATCCTTTACCAAGTAAAGTAAAAGAAAGTCAAGTAAGTTGGAAGTCTACTTCTATTCACAAGTTCTAATCCTCTCCCTTGGGAAGGATTAGCGTTAGTGACTAGAGAGCCAGCCAACAATAAACCCAATTACAATTTAACTCTTGAGTAATTCAACTCAAGGGTCTCCGAATATTAATCAACTCTAAAATCAAGTTAGGATCTAACTTAGAACATCAATTAATAACAAACAATAGAAGAAGTAATAAATCTGAAATACCTCAATTATATTAAATAAAATATTCAAATCTTAACATGGAAAAGTTCATAAATTAAATTGGAAAATTAAATAAAAGAAACATTGAACATGTGATTGAAGTTGTAAGTTGAAATAATAAAGTTGAAATCCTAATTCTTTTAAGAGGAATCCTAATCCTAAGAGAGAGGAGAGAACCTCTCTCTCTAAAAACTACATCTAAATCCTAAAATTATGAATTATGAATTATGAAAAGCAAGATTATGAATGGATGCATTTCCCCACTTTATAGCCTCTAATCTGTGTGTTCTGGACTAAAAACTGGGTCAAAAATAGCCCAGAAATCACTCCCAGTGGTTTCTGTTACGTTCAGGTCGCGGGAAAGTGACGCGGAGGCGTCGTCCACGCGTTCGCGCGGATTGCAATTCACAGATACGATGCGGGCGCGTCATTCACGCGTTCGCATCACCTATCGTCGGGGTAGCTATTGCAATTTATATATTAAATCGAAGCCCCAGATGTTAGCTTTCCAATGCAACTGAAACTACATCATTTGGACCTCTGTAGCTCAAGTTATGACCGTTTGAGTGTAGAGAGGTCAGGCTGGACAGCTTTAGCAGTTCCTTCAGTTTCTTGTATTCCGTCCACTTTTGCATGCTTCCTTTCCATCCTCTAAGCCATTCCTGCCCTGTAATCTCTGAAAACACTTAACACACATATCAAGGCATCTAATGGTGATAAGAGAGGATTAATATTAGCAATATAAAGGCCAAAGAAGCATGTTTTCAATGATAGCACAAAATCAGGAAGGAAAACATAAAGCATGCGATTAGTATGAATAAATGGGTAAAGAGTTGATAAAAACCACTCAATTAAGCATAAGATAAACCATAAAATAGTGGTTTATCAACCTTCCCACACTTAAACATTAGCATGTCCTCATGCTAAGCTCAAGAGAAGCTATAAAAGAAGTGAAGAGGAATGGTAGAATGTATGAAATGCAACCTATCTTATATGAATGCAACTACATGAAAAATGTTTCTACCTACTTGGTTAAAAGTAAATAAATCCTCCAAGAACAAATATGAATTGGATTTCACTAATTAAAATTACAAAATAGAGTACAAATAGACTTGCAAGAAGAAAATAGCTCATGAAAGCCGGGAACAAGGAATCGAGCGTCGAACCCTCACAGGAAGTGTATACACTCTAATCACTCAAGTGTTTAAGGTCCGACTCTCTCAATTCTCTACTAACCTTGCTTTTTAAGGCTTGCTCTTCATCTAACAATCAACATAAATTTAATGCACAGATACACATATCAAGAGGTCTTTTAAGGGTTGTAATGGGGTTAGGGTCAAGGTAGGATTGTATTTGGCCAAGTGGACTAAAATCTGAATCCTTAATTAACTTAAACTTTTCACCTAACTTTAGACAATCCATGTAATCATAATACCACATCTAACTATCCATTAACCATGTTTTCCACATATTCATGCATCCTAATTTCAAGTACAGTACGTATGCATTGCTTTCACCATTTACTTTGGGGCATTTTGTCCCCTTTTTATTATTTACTCTTTTTCTTTTTCTTTTTCTCTCTTTTTTTGTTTTTTTTTATTTTAATATTTTTTTCAATGCATATGATTAAATTATTGAATGCATGAATATGTCCTAAATAATTTTTTTTCACATTTTAATAAAGATATATAACACCCAATTCTTAAACCAAACGTTTCCAAACCCACTTTTCCCCACACTTAATTCATGAGCACTTTCACTAGTCTAAGCTAACCAAGGATTCAAATTAAGGATATTATTGTTTTCCGCTGAGAGTTAATCATGTGCTAAAGTAAAGAACAAAGGGGTAAAATAGGCTCAAATTGGTTTGCAAAGGATAATGAAAGGTAAGGCCATATGGGTATGTAAGCTCAGTGAAACAAAGGCCTCAATCATATAAGTGCATGCATAGATCAAACCATGGAAATATAGATTTAAGCAAGATAAAGATTACAATTTTAGAGAGAAAAACACACACCAAAATAAAATATTGGTTGATAAAATGCAACCAATTCAAATAAGCTCAAAATCTTACAGGTTTTATGTGTTCGAGCTCTAACCCATGTTCCAAAATAATATTTCTTCAAACAAGTGTAACAAAAAATTTTATTCAAATTAGTGAAATGCTATAAAAAGTTTCTTGAAAAAGAAAATATTACTTTAACCAAGTGGTAAAATATGCATAAAATCAAACAAACATGCAAATGTAACAATGAACAAACAAAGAAAATAAAATAATGGTGTTTGAAAAGAAGGTAGCTAACCCCTAGAAGTCGGTATCGACCTCCCCACACTTAAAGATTGCACCGTCCTCGGTGCATGCTAAGATGTGCAAGTGGACGGGCTGCTCCAACTGATGCTTTTCTTTAAGGATAGTGCAGATGGACTTGTTTGTCTCCCCTGTTAGAAGTTTCTCCCTTTTTCCATCTTCGATGGCCAGCCTGAAAGAAGAGAAAAAGAAGAACAGTATCCTAGAAAAAAAAATAAGAAAACAAATAAAATATGCTTGGGTTAATGCCAAATAATGAGGGTCTCAATTACATGGAAGCTTCAACATGCAAGTGAGGAAACAGTATAAGCACATGGCATATCAATAGTGCAAAATTTGCAACAATGAGGGAGAGTGTGGGTAAAGAGAGGTAATATAAATTCATGCCAATGCAAAAGTAATACAGGTATAAAAGATTGGCATTGAATTAAATAATATTACCTAACCAGAATAAAACATGTCACTAAGCACCCAAAATAATTCAAGAGAAGATGCAACAGTTAAATAAGAAATTTCAACACCAACAGAAAAGTAATAAATTTAGAAAAGAAAGTAAAAATATGCACAAAATTAAAATGCAATGAATGAAAGTATGCAAATAAATTAAGAAAAAATAGAATGAAGGTGAACAAGAATAAGAAGTTAAAGAGATAAAGTAAGAAAGAAAAAAGAAAAAAGGAAAGATAGAAGAAAAATTAGGATTTGGGAAGGAAAAAAATAAGATATTTTTGGCAGAGTTGGATGAGCTGTGCGGCGCGAGTGACGCGGACGCGTGGGATACGCGTTCGCGCGAGCAGCGCTTAAATGATTCGACGCGGTCGCGTCGGTCACGCGGATGCGTGACATGATCCGTGCGAGTGGCGCGAGGGCAGCCTCGCGCTCGCACAACTCTCTGTTCGAAACTCTTTTGACTAAAATATTGGGTGACGCAGTCGTGTGGTTGACGCGATCGCGTGGATGGCCAAGATCGGAGGGCGACGCGGACGCGTGGGGCACGCGGTCGCGTCGTAGGGCTTGTGCGTCTAGCACCATTCCAGCCCCATTCCAGCCCAACTTACTGCCATACACCCATTTACGTTGATTCCACAGAGCCATGCGGTCACGTGCGGGACGCGGACGCGTGGGAGGCTCTTTTCCCACACGACGCGGTCGCGTCAGCAACGCGGTCGCGTGGGGTCAAATTATGCTAAAGGCGCGCCTCCAGCCACGCTCTCGCGTGACTTTCTGTTTGATTTCTTTTCTTTCCAATGCACTGGTGACGCGGACGCGTCAGCGATGCTGCCGCGTCGCGTGCGTGCTTTTTTTTTTATTTTTTTAAATCTGCAATATGCAGTATGCAGAATGTAAAATGCAGATGTGGATGGTATGAATAAATCCAGGTTCAATAAAAATAGAATAAAATAAAACGAAAAACAAACACAAAGAAATAAAATTAAAATTGAGAAAGGAACGATTATACCATGGTGGGTTGTCTCCCATCTAGCACTTTTAGTTAGAGTCCTTAAGTTGGACATTTGGTGAGCTCCCTGTTATGGTGGCTTATACTTGTATTCATCCAGGAATTCCCACCAGTGTTTGTACTTCCAGTAACCTCCGGGATCCCAAACTAGGCGTAGAAAGCCTTCAAGTAAGTTAAAGCAAGTGACAAGGACCCAAGAGTGTTGATTGCCAGAATGAATTCCGGGGTCCCAAATCTTGCTTTTGCACCCGTCATCTTGTTGAGCAATATTGTTCCATCCGGGTGGTTCAGCTTTAGAATTCTCATTGAAGCATCCAAACAGCTTCCTAGACCCATTCAATTGAGCTCTGCACCAACCTTTGCGTTTAAACTTAAAGCTTCCAACCATAATGAACCTTGCAGGACAATTTTTACCACTGACCATCTTCTTCTTACTCTTCATGTCACAGAGAGCTCTAAGTTGACCATCCGTCTCCAGTAGCCCATATTCAAGTGGAATTAGAAAGCTAAGGGATATGAATTTTACCCACTTGAATGTTGTGAAAGATGATGGCAACTTAGGGGGAGGGGTCTCCAATAACTTTGGCAAGGTGATTCCAAGCTCCACTCCCTTGTGCTCTTTGACAACTTCCACCTCTTTGCAAGCTTCTTCAATTTCAACCTTTTCCTCTTGTAGCTTTTTTCCAATTCAATCTCTTCTTCATTGCTTACCGAGGGCATGGGAGGCTGTGTTTCTTCTTCTTTAATCTCCATCTCTTGATCGGCCTCTTCCAAGTCCTTAATCATGATATGCCTTGGAGGTTGTACACCCTCCTAAGCATCAATTTCAATCGCCTTGGAAGGAGATTCTATAACCTGACTTTCCCATGGAGGTTCAGCATCTCCTAAGTCTACAACCACTTCTTCCTTTTTAATAATTGCTGCTTTGTCCAGTTGTTTAAGTATAAAATCATACTCATCCTCGATGATTTTCTTTCCATGACAACTCCTTTCAACTACTCTTTCATCTTTAAGGGGTCTCTCCTACCTTTACCCGTAGGGCCTCCTCTAACTCTTTATGAAGTATGGATTCGCGAAGATGATTTCTTCTTTCCTGTTCCCTATCAATAGCATAATTGGGATCATCTTGCTCTTGGATTGATGGATGTGGGTACTCTTCCATGGAGGGTGGTGATGGGATGAAAAGATCATTATGTGGTTGAAAAGGAAGTGCACTAGAACTTGAGGGTTGAATATTGGAGGTAGAGGGTTGGTTCATGCGGGATATAAGATTTTGGAGTGTAGAGGTGAGACCAATGATGTTAGAGATGAGTGTATTGTTATCCAATGGAGGTTGGGGTGGATCTATGTATGGCTCATTCGGTTCATAGGGTGGTTGGTATGGTGGATGTGGGTTAGGGTCATATGGAGGTAAATGGTGTAAAGGGGCTTGTGAGTTTGGTGGTTCAAAGGTATGTTGGGGAGGTGGTTCATAAGCACAGGGTGGGGCTTATTGGTAATTACAAGGAGTCCACCATATCTATCAGCTTGGTATGCATTGTAGAGTGGTCCTTGCCCATGATATCTTGGAGGGTGTTGTTGCCTAAAGGGTTGATCAGATCTTCTTGGCTCCATCCATCTTTGATTGCTTAGACCTTGATGCATATTCTTGTTATAGCTTCCACTCCTTTCAACAGATTTAGAACCAAACTCAAACCGAGAGGGGTGAGAACTCATGGTAGCTAATAAAAATTAAAAACGAAAATAAAAATAAATTTAAATTAAAAGGTTATTGAAATTAAAATTTTTGAATTTGAAAAATTAAATTTTGAATTTTGAATTTTGGAAATTAAATATTGAAATTTGAAATTTGATTTTTGAAATAAGATAAGATAAGATTTTGAAAAAGATATGATTTTTGAAAAATATTTGAATTTTGAAATTTAAAACTAAGATAAGATAAGATAAAAATTTTAAAATCAAAATTTTTTTTATGGAAAATTCAAAAATTCAATAAAAATAAAGAGAAAAGATATTTTTGAATTAAATGAGGAAAGAGAAAAACAATAAAATGACACCAAACTTAAAATTTTTAGATCAAAACGAAGAAAACAACTAAGAACAACTTGAAGGTCAAGATGAACACGAAGAACAAATTTTTGAAAAATTTTTAATAACTAAATAAAAACCAATAACCTCTTAATTTATGAAAAAGCAAAAACAAAAACAAAAAATAAAAACAAATAAACAAGCAAAAAGTAAATATTTACAATAACCAATATTAAGGCACACGTTTGCAATTCCCCGGCAACGGCGCCATTTTGAAGAACTGAAGATTGATGGTTTAGAAGTTATAGTAAACTCTCGTTGCAAGTATAGTTACTAAACCAAGCAATCAACCTTTCTTACAAAAGTTTTGGTTGTCACAAGTAACAAACCCCTTTAAAATTGATAACCGAGTATTTAAACCTCGGGTCGTCTTCTCAAGGAATTGCAGGGAGGTATGTTCTCATTATTGGTTATGAGTTTTGTAAATTGGGGATTTTGAAGTTTGCGCAATGGGCACATGTATATTTATAAATTAAAGCAATAAAAATAAATAAGAGATTTTATGTAATTAATTTAAAAGCCTTGACCCGGACAAGATTAATCGGAAGTTCTATCCTTGTTGGATTTTTCTCAAGATCAATTGATAATTGAAGGTTGCTTCTACTTAGTTATCCTTTACCAAGTAAAGTAAAAGAAAGTCAAGTAAGTTGGAAGTCTACTTCTATTCACAAGTTCTAATCCTCTCCCTTGGGAAGGATTAGCGTTAGTGACTAGAGAGCCAACCAACAATAAACCCAATTACAATTTAACTCTTGAGTAATTCAACTCAAGGGTCTCCGAATATTAATCAACTCTAAAATCAAGTTAGGATCTAACTTAGAACATCAATTAATAACAAACAATAGAAGAAGTGATAAATCTGAAATACCTCAATTATATTAAATAAAATATTCAAATCTTAACGTGGAAAACTTCATAAATTAAATTGGAAAATTAAATAAAAGAAACATTGAACCTGTGATTGAAGTTGTAAGTTGAAATAATAAAGTTGAAATCCTAATTCCTTTAAGAGGAATCCTAATCCTAAGAGAGAGGAGAGAACCTCTCTCTCTAAAAACTACATCTAAATCCTAAAATTATGAATTGTGAATTATGAAAAGCATGATTATGAATGGATGCATTTCCCCACTTTATAGCCTCTAATCTGTGTGTTTTGGGCTGAAAACTGGGTCAAAAACAGCCTAGAAATCACTCCTAGCAGTTTCTGTTATGTTCAGGTTGCGGGAAAGTGACGCAGAGGCGTCGTCCACGCGTTTGCGCGGATTGCAATTCGCAGATACGACGCGGGCGCGTCATTCACACGTTCGCGTCGCCTAACGTCAGGGTATCTATGGCAAATTATATATCAAATCGAAGCCCCGAACGTTAGCTTTCCAACGCAATCTAAAACCGCATCATTTGGACCTATGTAGCTCAAGTTATGACCGTTTGAGTGCAGAGAGGTCAGGCTGGACAGCTTTAGCAGTTCCTTCAGTTTCTTGTATTCCTTCCACTTTTGCATGCTTCCTTTCCATCCTCTAAGCCATTCCTGCCCTGCAATCTCTGAAAATACTTAACACACATATCAAGGCATCTAATAGTGATAAGAGAGGATTAATATTAGCAATATAAAGGCCAAAGAAGCATGTTTTCAATCATAGCACGAAATCAGGAAGGAAAACATAAAGCATGTGATTAGTATGAATAAATGGGTAAAGAGTTGATAAAAACCACTCAATTAAGCATAAGATAAACCATAAAATAGTGTTTTATCAGGGAGCTATGACAAAATATATATCGTTGCGAAGCCCCAGATGTTAGCTTTCCAACGCAACTGGAACCGCGTCATTTGGACCTCTGTAGCTCAAGTTATGGTCGATTTAGTACCAAGAGGTCAGGCTGGACAGCTTTAGCAGTTCCTTCAGATGCTTGTATTCCTTCCACTTTTGCATGCTTCCTTTCCATCCTCTAAGTCATTCCTGCCCTATAAACTCTGAAATCACTTAACATACATATCAAGGCATCTAATGGTAATGAGAGAGGATTAATATTAGCAAATATAAGGCCAAAGAAGCATGTTTTCAATCATAGCACAAAATCAGGAAGGAAAACGTAAACTCATGCAAATCATATGAATAAGTGTATGAAAGATTGATAAAATCCACTCAATTGAGCACAAGATAAACCAATGCAAACATCATGAGGTCTTTTCAGGGTTGTAATGGGGCTGAGGTAAAGGTAAGGATATATATATATATATATATATA
>NC_029789.2:59651534-59665549 GCF_000816755.2 Arachis ipaensis | reverse complement strand
AGTGAATCCTTGATTAGTCTAAGATCTCACCTAACATATACATACTTTATATAATTTAAAATGCTTTACCTAGCTACCCAAATTTTTTCCACTTTTGTATTACATGCTCATGTATCAAACTTATTTTTGAATTTTGTCCCATGTGCATTGATCCTTTTTATTTTGCATTTGGGGTAATTCATATATATTTTTTTTGTATCCCCTTATTTAATTACATAATTTTTTTTTCAATGTACATGATAATTTAATTATTTTGATTTCACATGAGCATGCTTCCCAAATTTTCAAATAACTTATTCAATTTAATTTCCTTTTTTTTTCTATCATCCCATGTTCCCATAAAATTCCCCATACTTACACAATATCTATCTTAAGCCAATCAAGGATTCAACTTGGAATTCTTAATTTATTTTTCTGCTTAAGGCTAGTAATGTGGTTATAAAACAGAAGGGGATTAAAAAGCTCAAAGTGGCTAACAAGGGTGACATAAAAGGGTAGGCTTATTTGGGATAAGTGAGTGAAAACAAGTAATGGCCTCAATCATATGCAAGCATGTAAATACACTAAATAATGGACATATAGAGTGGAACAAAGTAAAGATTGCAATCATAGAGAAGAAAATACACAAGAATAAAAATTTATGGTTAAATAATGTAACCATATAAATAAGCTCAAAATCTCACAAGTTGTGTGTTCTTTGGCTCAAAAACCATGTTTCAAATACAACTTCCAAACAAGTTTAACACAAATTTTTCAATTTAAATTAGTGAAATACTATAAAAATTTCTTGAAAAAGAAAATATTACTTCAACCAAGTAGTAACTAAATGCATAAAATCAAACAAACATACAATCAAATATGCAAATGCAACAATGAACAGACAAAGAAAATAGAGTATTGGTGTTGAAAAGAAGGTAACTAACCCCTGGAAGTCGGTATCGACCTCCCCACACTTAAAGATTGCACCGTCCTCGGTGCATGCTAAGATGTGCAAGTGGATGGGGGTTGTGGTTCCTCAGCTGGGGCTCTTTTTGTTCCTTTCCTTGCCGGTGGTTTGGGAGTAGCTTTCTCTTTACCCTTCTTGTAAACACATAGCAAGCATGGTAAATAAGCTATTGAAAGTATTAAATTGAACATGCAAGCAACCCTTTAAAAGGTAATATATAATTGTCAAACAATTCCTTTAATAATCCACAAAAATATAGAAAATAATGACCCAAATAAATTTCTAACACCAATGAAAATAATGCAATGAATGAATGTATAAAAATAAATTAAATGAAATAGAATGAAAGTGAAGAGGGATGGGAAGTTAAAGAGATGAAGAAGAATGGAAGTGAAGAGGGATGGGAAGTTAAATAGAATGAAAATAATGCTCTGTCTTGTCTACTGGAGTTTCTAGTATTTCCTTCATGCTACGCTCTTCATTAGATTGTCCACATGGGGATGTGGGATGTCCTTGAATGTTCGAACGTCTAGCAGATAATTGTCTTACTGCTTGCTCCAGTTGATGAAGGGTTGTTTGAAGTTGATCTACTGTTTTCTTGAGGCGAACCTCTGATTCTCGAGGTAATAGATTTGGATATGGTACAGGGGGAAGTGGTGGTGTTTGGGAGTGATTGGATTGGAACTGGGGTAAATGAGGATCATACGGTGGTGAATGGTGAAAAGGAGCTTGTGAGTGTGGTGGTTCGAAGTTACGTTGAGAGGATGGCCTATAAGCACAGGGTGGGGCTTGTTGGTAATTACAAGGTTGTTCACCATGTCTATTTGCTTGGTATGCATTGTAGAATGGTCTTTGTCCATGATATCTTGGAGGGTGTTGTTGCCTAAATGGTTGATCAGATCCTCTTGACTCCATCCATCTTTGATTGTTCTGACCTTGATGCATGTTCCTGTTATAACTTCCATTCCTTTCAATAACATTAAAACCAAACTCAAAGCGGACAGGGTGAGAATTCATAGTAGCTAAAAAGAAATAAAGAGGGGAAAAATAAAGACAAATAAACAAGTAAAAGAAAAATTTTTACAATAACCAATAATAAGGCACACGATTGCAGTTCCCCGGCAACGGCGCCATTTTGACGTTAGGATTTTATGGTGGTAAAGAATTTTATAAAAACAGTCGCGTTGTAGATATAGTCTCTAAACCAACAGAAATCCCTTCGTACAAACGTTTTGGTTGTCACAAGTAACAAACCCCTAAATAAATTGATAACCAAAGTATTCAAACCTCGGGTCGTCTTCTCAAGGAACTGCAGGGAAGTATGTTCTTATTATTGGTTATGGAGATTGTAAATTGGGGTTTTGAGAATGAGGAGGGAATGGTTTAATCAGCAATTAAAGTAAATAAAGAACAGGTAATTTAAATGGCAAGTAAAATAAATAAATAACTGTAAAATAAACTTTTGGCAAGGTGTGAGAAATTAGAGGTCCTATCCTAGTTATCCTTATCAATGATGATGAGAATTGAATCTTAATTCCACTTTGTTAACCTTTACTAAGATAAAGGAAGGTCAAGGGATTAATTGGTTTGATCTTTTCAAATCCTATTTATTTCCTAAGAAAAGATTGGGATTATTGAAGTTCAATTTAATTAACAAAGATAACAATTATCAATCATGTTTGAGTTTGATAACTCCTGAGTTACTGATTTCTTAACCAAGACCAAAAGGAGAAAAGTAAATCTACTGGAATAAAAATGCCTTCAGATGGGAATAACAATAATGTAAATAAAAGAAAAGCAATAATAAACTGAAATACCTCAAATAACATTAATTCAAAATAATAATCTGTAACATGGAAGAATTCATAAATTAAATTGCAACATCAAATAATCAACTAAAGTAATGGAATGAATAAAAAGTGAAAGGGAAGCTTAAAGTAAAGGAACATTGAATCTGGGATTGAGAGTCACTCCTAAAACTAAGAAAAATCCTAAATCCTAATCCTAAAGAGAGAAGAGAGAGGAGAGAACCTCTCTCTAAACTAAATCTAAATCATGAAAACTAACTAAAGTGGAGACTCTCTTTGAATGGATGCATTTTCCCACTTCATAACCTCTGGTCTATGCCTTCTGGACTTGGATTTGGGCCAAAAAGGGCTTCAGAATTCGCTGGGAGCGTTTTCTGCAATTTCTGGTGCATGGCCTCTGTCACGCGTCCGCGTGGGTCACGCGGTCGCGTCATTCGGAGTTTTCCTTGGCACGCGTTCGCGTCGCGCTCTCTTCGCACTGGCATGCGGCCGCGTCGCCCATGCGATCGCGTGGCTGCTAGTTTCTTGACAAACTCCGTTTTATGCTTTCCCTCCATTTTTGTGTGTTTCCTTTCCATCCTTTGAGTCATTCCTTCCTTAGAAGATCTGAAACTACTCAACACACTAATCACGGCATCGAATGGAAATAAAGGTAATTAAAATAATTAATTTTAAAGCATAGGAAACATGTTTTCACATACATCACATAATAAGGAAGGGAAAGTAAAAACATGTAATTAATATGAATAAGTGGGTGAAGGATTGAATAAATCACTCAGATTAAGCACAAAATATATCATAAAATATGGGTTTATCATCAACCTCTTCAAAGTCTTTAGCCATGATATGCCTTGGAAGTTGTACACCCTCCTCAACATCAATTTCAAACGTCCTTGAAGGAGGCTCTATAACTTGACTTTTCCATGGAGGTTCTGCATCTCCTAAATCTTCAACCACTTCTTCCTCTGCAACTATTATGGCTTCCTCCACTTGTTCCAATACAAAGCCATGTTCCTCATTATCCACCGAAGTTTCTAGTGTCTCCTTTATGCTACGCTCTTCTTTTGATTCTCCACATGTAGCCATCGGAGTACTTTGAGTGCTCAGATGTCGGGAAGCTATTATATTTACTACCTCGGTTAAGGCAGTAGTGAGTTCCAGTATGTCCCTTTGCATCTTCACTTGCCCTTGAAGAAGAACATGAAGGTGGTCATCCATTGGAGATTAGGGTGGATATGAGAGTTCATTGGTTGGGAGAGAAGGTTCATAATAAGAATGTGGTGGTTCTTGGGAGTAATTGGATTGGGATTGTGGTGGATAAGGGTCATACGGTGGTGAATGGCAAAAAGGAACTTGTGAGTGTGGTGGTTCAAAGCTATGTTGAGAGGGTGGTTCATAAGCACAAGGTGGAACTTGTTGGTAACTACAAGGTGGTCCACCATATCTATCAGCTTGGTATGCATTGTAGAGTGGTCCTTGCCCATGATATCTTGGAGGGTGTTGTTGCCTAAAGGGTTGATCAGATCCTCTTGGCTCCATCCATCTTTGATTGCTTAGACCTTGATGCATATTCCTGTTATAGCTTCCATTCCTTTCAACAAATTTAGAACCAAACTCAAAGCGAGAGGGGTGAGAATTCATAGTGGCTAATAGAAATAAAAGGGAAAAACAAAAACAAATAAACAAGTAAAAGAAAAATATTTACAATAACCAATAATAAGGCACACGTTTGCAATTCCCCGACGACGGCACCATTTTGACGAAGGTGATTTAATGTCGGCAAAGAATAAAAGTGATCGCGTTGCAAGTATAGCTTCTAAACCAACAGAAAATCCTTTCGTACAAACATTTTGGTTGTCACAAGTAACAAGCCCCTTTAAATTTTATAACCGAAGTATTCAAACCTCGGGTCGTCTTCTCAAGAAACCGCAGGGAGGTATGTTCTTATTATTGGTTATGAGTTTAGTAAATTGGGGGTTTTGAAAGTAAGGAACAAGTAATTTAAATTACAAGTAAAATAAATTAATAATAATAAAATCTCTTGGCAGGGTATGAAAATTCGGAAGTCCTATCCTAGTTATCCTTATCGATGGTGATGAGAATTGAGTTTTAATCCCACTTAGTTAACCTTTACTAAAGCAAGGGAAAGTCAAGTGGACTAATTAGTTAGATCCTCAAGTCCTAGCCAACTCCTAAGAAAGGACTAGAGTTAGGGGAATTCAATTCAATTAGCAAAAATAACAATTAACAATCACGATAAGTTTGATAACTCAAGAATATCCAGTTAATCAATTAAAGCCAAGAATATAAAAAGCTAAATAAGAATCATAAATCTGAAATACCTCAATTTATATTAAATAAAAAAATCCTAACATGAATGGTTCATAAGCCAATTTGGCAACATAAGTAATTAAAGAAAAGCATTAAAGTATCTGAAAGTAAAAGAGAAATATAAAGTAAAAGGAATATTGAACCTAAAAAGAAGTTGAAATCCTAAATCCTTTAAGAGGAATCCTAATCCTAAAACCTAATAGAGAGGAGAGAACCTCTCCCTCTAAAAACTACATCTAAATTATGAAAAGTGAATAATGGAAGACTTCTCAATGAATGGATGCATTTTCCAACTTTATAGCCTCTAATCTGTGTTTTTTGGGCCAAAAACTGGGTCAAAAACAGGCCAGAAATCACCCCCAGTAATTTCTGGTACGTACAGGTCGCGGGAAAGTGACGCGGAGGCGTTGTCCACGCGTTCGCGCGGATTGGGTTTTCGCCAGGTCACGCGTCTGTGTGATCCACGCGTTTGTGTCGCCTGGCTTCGGGACAGTTATAGTAAATTATATATCGTTGCGAAGCTCCGGATGTTATCTTTCCAATGCAACTGAAACCGCGTCATTTGGACCTCTGTAGCTCAAGTTATGGTCGATTTAGTACCAAGAGGTTAGGCTAGACAGCTTTAGCAGTTCCTTCAGATTCTTGTATTCCTTCCACTTTTGCATGCTTCCTTTCCATCCTCTAAGTCATTCCTGCCCTATAAACTCTGAAATCACTTAACACACATATCAAGGCATCTAATGGTAATGAGAGAGGATTAATATTAGCAAATATAAGGCCAAAGAAGCATGTTTTCAATCATAGCACAAAACCAGGAAGGAAAACGTAAACTCATGCAAATCATATGAATAAGTGTATGAAAGATTGATAAAATTCACTCAATTGAGCACAAGATAAACCATAAAATAGTGGTTTATCAAGCATCAACAATTTGGATGATTTGGTGAGTAAATTCTTAGCCAAGTTCTACCCACCTCAGAGGATCATCAAGCTGAAAACAGAGGTGCAAACCTTCATACAAAAGGAGGGAGAATCACTCTATGATGCATGAAAAAGATATAAGGCCCTAATAAGGAAATGTCTACCAGATATGTTCAGTGAGTGGGTGAAACTTCAAAACTTTTATGAAGGATTGACCCTGAAATCAAGAAAAGCATTAGATTACTCCTCTGGAGGTTCACTCCAGATGATGAAAACCGCCCAAGAAGCACAAGATCTCATTGATATGGTGGCCAACAATCAATATTTTTACTCATCTGAGAGGCACCATGACACAAATCCAAAGAGGGGAGTGATGGAACTTGAAGGAGTAAATGCAATCCTGACTCAAAACAAGCAGATGCATCAACAACTTCAGCAACAAATGGAGATGATGACCAAAAGAATTGATGGACTGCAACTTGCTGCAGTGAATACACAAAGCCAATCTCAAATCTCACATGGATGGAATCAATCTGAAGGAGGTCTTAGGAAACTCAACTATGAGCAACAAGGCTCTGAACAGGTACAATACATGAATAACACCTCAAGTTCATTCCAACATGACTTCCATGGTGATGCACACAATCCATCCTGGAGAACTCATTCTAACTTGAGGTTAGGTGAGCATCAGAATCAAAGACAAAGGGACTTCAACTCCAACAGTTTTGGCAACACAAATAAGCACAATCAATCCCTTACTAACAACAACCACTACACACAACCACAAGACACACATACCCAACCTCATCGCACTTCACAAATCCCCCAAAACAACTTCTCCATACCACCATTTAATCCACAAAACAACTCCCCCAATTTTTCAAACAATTTTCACCAACAACCAGCACAACCCACACAGCCCCATCCAGAATCTCAAAGGATCTCTAACTTAGAAATGTTGATGGAAAAACTCATCAAAACTCAAGAGATGGCCAAACAAGATCAAGAAGCTTCAATAAAAAATTTTGAGAGACACATGGGACAAATGGATAAACAAATTGCTGAGATGGGTGAGAAGCAAGCAAAAGCCTCCCCTCGTGCTACTGAAGGCTCAAGAGATAAAGGAAAAGCTACAAAATGGGAGGAGTGCAAAGCAATCATAGCAGGAAGTGAGAAGACTAGGGACAAAGAAGCTATCATTCAGAGGGAACACCACAGAGAAATTCCACAAGAAGAGACAGAGGAGAGAAGTAAAGAGGATCAGAAGACCAAGAATGCACAAAGCTCAGAAGGAAACAAGAACATCATCGAACCACAGCTGCAAGAGAAGAAGGAAGAGGTGAATCCATATGTCCCCAAACTTCCATACCCTCAAAGGTTCAAGAAAGAAAACGAGGATAAGCAATACTCAAAATTCCTGGACATATTCAAAACACTCAACATCAATATTCCTTTCTTAGAAGCACTTGAGCAGATGCCATTATATGCCAAATTTATGAAAGAAGTGCTAAAAAAGAAAAGATCCTTGAAAGAAGGACAAATTGTTGAGATGACAATGGAGTGTAGTGCTATTCTCTAAAGAGGTTTACCAGAGAAGAAGGATGACCCTGAAAGGTTTTATATACCTTGTACCATAGGAAACATAACTATTGAGAAATCATTATGTGACCTTGGTATAAGCATAAACTTGATGCCTCTATTTCTTATGAGGAAACTTCAAATTCTTGAGCTGAAATCTACTCGAATAGCTCTCCAAATAGCTGACAAATCCATTAAGCAAGCACTGGGAGTTGTGGAGAATGTGCTGGTAAAAGTGGAAAAATTCTTTCTCCCTGCTGACTTTGTTATCTTAGATATGGAAGAGGACCCTAACACTCCCATCATCCTGGGGAGACCTTTCCTAGCTACAGGCAGAGTATTGATAGATGTTAAAAAAGGGAAATTGTTGCTAAGAGTGCATGATGAGCACCTAGCATTTCATGTCTTCAAGACTTTTCATGAGTCCACTCAAGAAGAAGAATGCAAGAAGGATAAGGCCAGAGATCATAGCTCAAAGGAGATAATTAAGGAGTTAACTCCAAGGTTTCTAAAGCCATGCTTGAAAGAAATAGAGATGGGGCAATAGACCAAAGAAGTCAAGGAGGAACTAGATCCAGAACCCCTAGATAAAGAACCACCAAGGCATGAATTATCTTCTGAGAAAGAAAAGAAGAAGAGGCCAAAAGGGTGGAGAAACAAGAAAATTCCCACTGAAGGCTTCTCACCAGGGGATAAAGTGATGCTAAACACCCAACCAATGAAGGTGTCTCCACAATTGTCTGAGTACTATACTGTGAACTAGATCCTTTCACTTGAACACCTAGAGATCATCAAAGAGGAGACCAGAAGGAAGTTCACAGTAAGAGGAGAAAAACTAAGGCACTATGATTTTCAGCCTCCATGACCAAAGGACAAGATGTCAAGCTAATGATACTAAACGAGCGCTTCTTGGGAGGCAACCCAACCAAAAGTAGTTTTCTTTTCCTTTACTGTTTCAATAAGAAAGTTTAGTAGATTTCTCTGCATTGCAATGAGCTAAGTTTGGTGTTGCACACCAAAGGAATTTAAGGGTGAATGTATGATTCTAAGTTTGGTATTCCACCACAGATTTCATTAAGAACACATTGCACCCTCAGCATGACTAGTTGACAGCTCCAAATAATCAGGGAAACTACTCAACAGGTTTTTCCAGTTTATAGTTTACTTTCTTAATAAAAGTACTTGAGGTTTCATGCATGTATTAACTCTGCTGCATATAGAAGTAGGCAAGGAACTAAGTTTGGTGTCCCCACACCAACTTAAATTCAGAAAATCACAAGCATACATGCATGCTAACTGTTTTTCAAGTGCTTGGGGGACAAGCAACTTCCAATAACTCTGCAGAAACTCAATCAACCTCTTGAAAAAATTATGCATCATCCAAAGACACAAAGAAGGATACAAAAGCTATGGATGATGAGGACGAAGGAGAAATCAGAAGACATCACTAAGAGGTTGTATTGTTACTTAATTCCCTCTGATTTGACGTGCTCTAGTTGGAAGTCTAAGTGTACCCTTGTTGATTAGTTTAACTTGTCTGCAATTTGTTTGTTTATTGTCTTTTTAATTGTCAACTAAGTATGCTAGTCTAAGTGTTTGTTACATTTTCATCCTACTTGAATGTATGCTTTGTCCCTTCTGCATGAATAAGAGAAAAATGTTGAAATAGGAAGTGAATGTCCAATGTGGTAGGAATGATAATAAAGTTCAGTGGTGGCATATATGTTTGATTGTTAAAGTAAGCTCACTAATAAAGGATAAAAGGTTAGAATGTTCTTTTATAGTATGAACTAGGCTGCTGCTTGTGAACTCTTGATTAATAATTATACATGGAAAAAGAAGAAGTGAGAAGGAAAGAAGGAAAAGCCAAGAATTGGCAAAGAAGCAAATAATAAGGCTAGACACCAATAGCTTTGGCCTTAGGACACATGCCTGTGATGCTATTGTATTAGGATCTGCTTGGATTATTAGGTTCTGAGAAGTATTTTAAAACTTGGTAACTTGGATTAACTAATTCGGGATTACCAACCGAAAATCCACCATCAAAAGCAACCAAACTACAAAGCATTTAGTGACCCAAAGAGGTGTTGGGCATCAATGTCTTAGGATGAATTGTGAGCCAAGTGTCTGTGGTGGAGATGTGTTGATTGAAAAACGAAGCTAAAAAGCCGCTGCAACACATAACACTTAGCTGTAGAATAAAAGTGTAAGCTTCTCAGCAAAAAAACAAAAGAAAATCAAAACACCAAGGATGGATGAATAACAAGGTTCACAGCAGCAACTTTAGTCATCATTTAAAAGGACATTTCAATCCTGAATTCTAATAAAAGCAGAGCTTCAATTACATCTACATAAAACCCCATGGACCAAATGCAATTACCTGCTAAATAAGGACATATATACTTTTCTGTTTTCTTCCATTCCTTCTCATGCTTTAGTGCTTGCTTAGGGACAAGCAAGATTTAAGTTTGGTGTTGTGATGACAAGTCATCTTATGCTAGTTTCACAAGCATTTTTCATTTGTTTCATTAGGTTTTATGCACTTTCTTGCACAATAAGTAAGTGGTTGGAGTGGAATTTCATGATTATTTTCATTCAATCAAACATCATTTATTTTGTACAAAATCATGAGAATTATGCACAATTTAGTTGATGATTATGAATCTTATGATTTTGGTGAGACTTTGATTTCTTGTTTGGTTGATTTTAGGTGAAAAAGTGAAGAAAAAGAAGAGCATTGCAGTATAACGTAGCGTTCAAATGAAGAATGCCACGCTCAATAGGCGACGCGCACGCGTACGGGACGCTTATGCGTCAGGAGGCAATTTCGAAGATCCACACGTACGCATGTGGGTATGTTTGGCGCTCGTTTCCAAAAAGAGAACTACGTTCATTTACTCAACGTTTTTGGGTAAGATTTAAAAGTGGAAGCAAAGTTCTGCAATCGACGTGCACGCGTGCTTGACGTGCACACGTCGATGGAATAGCTGTGATGAAGCACGCGCACACGTGACTGGCGCCGAAGCATGGAATGGATATTTTGCTACCCACGCGCACGCATAGAGGACGTGCACGCGTGGGCAGCGCTCACTAAGCCAATGTAGCGCTCACTAAGTTAACGCTATCAACGACGTGTACGCGTGAAAAGGGCGCGCAAGCATGTTTTGGGCTGAAGACTGATAGTGGCGCGTACGCGTACATGACGCGTACACGTCGATGGGCGAAAAGAGCAAAAGGACGCGCACGCGTCAGAGACACGCACACGTGGATAAATGAACACTGTGCACACTTAGAGAACGCAATGTTCCCCTGGAAGCTGCAACAAATGGTCATTCTGATCCACTTCATACAAGGCCCAAAAGCCCACTCCAAGGACAGAAAGCCAGAATTGGAAAGTGTATAAATAGATAGAAATTTGATTTTATTGGGGGGCTCTCTTTTAGTTTTCATTTTAGAGTTTTAGAATTGAGATCAGATCTGAATTTTTCTTTCTGTTTTGCTTTCTCTTTTCTGTAATTGTTACTTTCTATTTTGGGTTTTTCGACTTCAGATTGAAGAATTTTCTGAATTTCTTCATCTTGGAGTTCTCTTTCATTTTTCCTTTGATAGCTTTATGAATTGAAGATCTGATCATAGTTTTCTTTCTGTTTACCTTTCTTCTGTAATTTCTTCTTTTTTGTTTTTGTCAAGAGAGCAATTGAGATTTAAATTATCTTTCTATTTTGTTATTCTACTACAATTGTCAATTTCTCTTTTAGGAATTTAAAGTGGATCTAAGCTTTCATTCTGTTTTGATTCTTCTGCACTTTTCCATTTCTGTTTTGGTACTGAATTGATCTATTTTCAAATTGTGTCATCTGAGAGTTCTTTAGTTCTCTGCAATTTACATTTTTCAATTCTATTTTGAATCCCAGCACCCAAATCCCTTTACTCTTCATGCCATTTAAATTTTCCTGTCAATTTAGATTCAGCAATTTAAATTCCTTGCACTTTAAGCTTCAGTTATTTACCTTTCTTGCAATTTAAGTTTAAGCTCTTTTAAATTTCTTGTACTTTAAGTTTCTGCAATCTACTTCTTCTGCACTTTAAGATTTGGCCAATTTCAATTCTGCACTTTAGTTTCCTTGCAATTTTACTTCTGTTAATCAAATTTCACCCAAATCATCAAATATTAGCTTAACTAAATTCATCACCATACCAAAGTTTCTCAATCCATCAATCTCTGTGGGATCGACCTCACTCTTGTGAGTTATTACTACTTGATGCGACCCGGTACACTTGCCGGTGAGATTGTGTGAAATCGTTTTTCCCTCATCAGCAATCAAAGAACCCTCCATCACCTTAGTTCTAAGTCAACTAGAGAAGCCAGACTGGACAACCCCAATCAAAAGGTTCATCAAAGAAAGCGAGCTCCTAAGCGATCTGGCTGAGCAAAAGAGACTGAAAAAGAAAGAGACCAAGTACATAATAATCCAAGCAATATTATACCAGAGAGGCATTTCACAGCCACTCCTAAAATGTCTTCGCCTTGACCAAGCGCAATATGTCAGGAGGGAAGTATATGAGGGTTGCTGCGGACACCACAAAGGCAGAGAAGCCTTAGCCAAAATGCTAATCAAGCCTGACTGTTACTGGCCAACCATAATTCACGACTTGATGCAATGTGGGGAATCGACCTCATGGGAATCGACCTCATGCTAAAGTCGTGCGTGAAATGCCAAAAAAATAATAACTTTCACAAAGTCCTAGCCGAAGAGTTTTCCTCCATCACAACTTCCTGACCTTTTGCAATGTGGGGAATCGACCTCATGGGTCCTATCCAATGGCCCCGAGAAAACTCAAGTATCTCATAGTGGTTATTGATTACTTTACCAAATAGATAGAGGCCAAAGCCTAGCCAGCATCACAGTAACCCAATCCCGAAAATTCTTCTGGAGGCAATTGTTCAATGTGTTTGGCATACTGCAGGTCGTCATCTCAAACAACGGCACCCATTTTGCCGATAAGAAGTTCTGGGACTTCCTCAAGGGATTGGAAATACGGCAATACTTCTCTTCAGTAGAGCATTCCAAAGACAATGGATAGGTGAAGGCCGCCAACAAAGTCATCCTAAAAGGAATCAAGAAAGGATTAGAACAAAAGAAGGGCAATTGGGCATACAAACTTGGCTCTGTTTTCTGGTTATATTGCACCAGCCATAGTTGGCAACTAGAAAAAAGCTATTTTGCCTAACCTATGGCACAGAAGCCATAATATTGATCAAAATAGGTGAACCAAGCCCAAGATTCCTTCTCAGAGCCTTCAACCAAGAGACTGAGAAAGACCTAGTTGATGAGGTTCGAGATATGGCCCATCTGAAAGAAGCATCCCTTAAACAAATGTCTTCCTTTGATACAATCAAGGCGTGACAAAATGGACTTTCGAGAAAGGGGATTTGGTGCTCCAACAAAATGACATCTAGATCTACAAGAAGGGAGAAGAAATTCTCACCAAATTGGGAAGCCCCATACTGCATTCAAGAAGCGTGTGGAAAAGGCGCCTACCAACTGGAAAGGCTCGACGGCTCCGTGATACTGTGAATCTAGAACACCATCAACCTCAAAAGATTCTACTCATAAGATTAACACAAATTCGGGATACAATGTTAGTATGTTACAGAGTCTTTATATTTATTTGCAAAGGCAAGGATCCTCTTTCCTCTCCTGATGAGCCCACAATGGGCAAAGGAAGGTTTTAATGAGGCCTAACCCTCTTTTTCAAGTAAATTTGGTGTTCATTTTATAAATTTTTATAAAGCATTTGCCTTTCCTTTGAACAAACTACTTTTCTTAATTTTTTTTTCTTACAAGTTTTCTCAACGGCATTCCGAGAAATGATAAACTCGGGAGTCAGAATGAAAATAACCTACTTCTAAAGTGGATATCCAACAAAAGCATAATACGGTTTAAGTTTCATAAAGACTTAATTCAAACAATATTAACAAAGTCATCGGCCCACAAGGAAAGAATTAAGAGAACCAACAAATCCGGTCCATCGATGTGGCACCAAATATACAAATGGAAAGCATAATAAGATAAAACCTAAGCTTTCTTTCCAACATCGAGGTCAAACAACCTTAAAGGCGCCAATTCGAGAAACATTTAAATCGGGAGAAAGGAAGGAGACTTGCGACTTCAAGGCTTCTTCGATAGCAGAAATAGTCTCCTTCGCATTCCTCACGATCTCTTTGTTCCTCTTCCTTAAACCACTAGCCGCATCCTCGACAACCTTCGCTCTTTTTCTAGCCTCTTCAACACGATGTTCAGCATTAAAAATCTCGACTTTCAGTAATGTCTTTATGTCAGTCAGGCGCTAAATCTCGTCCCAGCTACCTTCGCATTATAACTTATATTTTTAATTTATGGTAATTTGTTATTTAGCTTAATAAATAT
>NC_029789.2:59641955-59651523 GCF_000816755.2 Arachis ipaensis | reverse complement strand
TACATTCGATTCTTCTTTATACATGTAAAAGTAAAATAAAAAATGTATAGATAGATGACTTTAGTATCCCTCTAATATTTTATCTAAGTCCGCCCTGTATTGACCAGGGAAACGAGATAAAATGAATTGATCATTTTTGTACATACTATGAGAAAATGAAACAATTTTTTCCCACATTTTGTCGGTGAAACTGAATGCGGAAATGGAGGCTTTGTGATAAGGAAAGAGAGTTTTTTTGGGAAATGGAATTCATTCGACTTCACTTGAACTGGAATTCTTTTCACGGTTAGTATATGTTATTGTTAATTTATTAGTGATATTAATTAAATTAAATGACTATTTTGTAGAAAATTAAAGAGTTAAAAGATTGAAAAAATTCAGCGAATTATAAAATTCCTACATTTATTTTTTACTAGCACAATAAAAATATTTCTATGGATAAGGCGACTTTATTAGCATCTGGATAGAGACTCTCTTAAACAAAGGTTTTTGATGGTCACAATTAAATTTTGAAATGAATTACAAAAAAGATCAAAATAAAAAAATAAATAGTATAAGAAAAGAAATAAGTATCTTGATAATTAATTGTTTATAATTAAATTTCATATATAAATAATTTCACAAATAATTAAATTAAAATATAAATGTAAGAAGGAAAGTAAAATGAAGTAAGATAAATTATATTAGACTAAGAAGGCTACTAAGATATAAGATAAAGTGTGAATAATACCATGAATAACTTAAAAGATAATACATATTAAAATATACGATATTTTAGTTGTCATGTGCAAGAGTTTAGACCCTATTTGCTATTTTCCAAAGAAGCACTTGATCCCAAAAGAGATACCGTGTTTCTGCACTGTGTTTCACAATGTGGAGAAAAAAAATATTTTATTTTCGTTAGTAGTACATGCAAAAATAACCAGTTTGTTTTACTTCGTTTCTGCTGTCAAAGTGTCAATATTAGCGAAAACCATGTAATTTTGATTTTCTTAGTTTTAGCATGTGAAAATATAACTAAATATGTATATTGATAGATTTCTGTAGGCTGTTTTATTTGGGTAAATAATAATTTTTTTTATTTAGATTAAAAAAACCATAGATAGATATATAGATGATATGTGGTCAGGAGGACATTTTCGTAATCTTAGAGTTAAGGGACGGAATAATAATCTTGTCATATTTAAGGATCTGAATTCTAGAAGAATTGTGCCATGCCAGTCTTGGACATCTAGAAGACTAAGAGTCCGTCTCAAAAACAGTGGTGCTGAAAGGGCGACAACTCATAAAGCCCATTGGGCTAAGTCAGCAAGAAGCCCAATAATGCTTTTCAAATTCAATTAGAGACATAATTTATTATTAATTTTCGAATTTTTAGGCATTTATGTTAGTTTGTTTTGTTGTTAGAGTTTGTTGAAAGATTTGAATTACTCCTGATTTGCTTAGTAGTATTTTTAGGGATTTTAAATTTAAATCAAATCTGATCTAATCTAATAAGATCAAATCTGATTTAAATTAGTTATCTTATCTTTTAGTTAGTTTGTTAGGATCCTATTTAAACACCTCTTGTGAGACCATTTGGAATAACTTTGATGAATAAAATTTCCTTAGTGCTTTATGCACGTTTTTTTAAGTGTGATTGAGTGAGGTGAGTGATTTGCTTCGCTGGTTGTATGGAGAAGATTGAGTGATTCAATTTTCATCCTTCTGATCTAGGTTGTCAAGGACAGGTTCTTTGAAGGTCTAGTAGGGAGCCCCTTCCGGTGACCTAGGTTGCTAAGAACATGTTTCTTAGAGGTCTAGTACGAAAACTGTATCTATCCTTTTGTTTTTCTTTATGTTTCCGCTGTGTCTCTTTATGCCAATAAATTCCTCTTCTTGATGTCATTCTTTTCTTATCCCCTTCCATTAAGATTTTATTACTTTGAATGTATTAAACCTTTAATGCCTAACATAAATCCTTATCAATAGATATTTTGGAAAACAGAGAAACTGAAGATGAGATTTCCTTCGCTAACAAAAATTATTGTTCATTCGTCGTGTGTCGTCCCTCTGAACATGAATCTAGTTTTGCGAAGCAGCAACCCAATGTGTTTTACCGTGCTCTTCACGTTCTAGTTTTGAAGCTTTCAGGAAATATAGCAAAATACAATTAAAAATGCAAAATGTGCTTATTGCCTCAAAGCATAATCACATTCCTCTTTTTGCCCTTCCTCTTCTGACACTCCAAACACATTTTTCATAAGCTATTGAATATGTCAATATAATTAATCGTTATAAAATAAAAAAAAAATCCAATTTAGATTATACCTCGAAAGATCCAAGTTATGAACTTTAGCACGCACAATTTCCTACATGCAAACAAACAAACAAACATCCATTGGAAAATTGAGCATTCAATACAAGACACAAACATTACAACTACTTTTAATCGACACAAAATAAGCATCAATCAAGAAAGTTCGCTGAAGTTTCTGCCACAGTAGAAGAACATGAAGTACTTGAGTGTAGTTATGCTCACAACAGTTTCTAAATGTTAATGTTGTTAGAAATTTCTAGGAAGTTTCGCTACGTTCTATAAATGACCCTTTTCAGCCGAAGTTCTTCAAATGATCCACCATCAGAAAACACTGCTTTGTTACAAAATCTTCCATTCCGCCCTTACTTTTCTAATTACAATTATCAATGAGTAATATGCATGGCCCTGACATTTCAAAGATCCTTCATTTCCTCTCTATATGCATCCTAGCATTCATCAATGAAGGCACTTCCACACTTTCTTGTGCCTTTACAGAAGAGCCATGGTCATGGGGTCTAAGCGTTCCTGTTAGTTTGTACCTAAAATTTGCACTTGAGATTCATTCTCATCTGGGAATCTGCGTTGGGATTGGTCTACCTTCCCTAGTTTACTGGGGTGCCACGCGCAACAACATCGATTGGTACTGGGACGCTGTGTTGAAGTTTAACATTGAGATCATGAAAACCGGCATGTGTAACCTCATCATTGGATTGTTACACTTGTTAGTCTCAAAGCTGGTCCATTACATAATTGAGTGGGTGCATGACCACAAGTTAAATAAAGGGTCATCACCGTGTTCATGCATTTTGCCCGTGATGATTTCAAAGTTGGAATCTTCAGCATTTTGTGAATATGCTTTACTACTAAGTTCTGTTTCTGTCAAGAATATAATCTTCAAGCTGTTTGAATTGATTATTATATTCTTCTACAATGGAAATATATTGCTCCTGAGTTGGTGTTTTTCTGGACAGCTTTACAGCTATGAGGTTGGAAAAGCTATATCTTGGGTCAGTATGGGAAGCTCCATGTTTGTGTGGATTAAGGCCTTATTGAAGCTGTTCCATGTGCATGAAGAAGCAATAATAGCGGAGAAGATATATAAACTAGAAAAGGATCCAAATTTTTCAATTCAGAGTATGGAAGAGAGCAAGGACCATTCAACTCGCTCACCAGAATGTTGAGTGATATAATTGATTGTATTATTAGCAGGTTCCGTTAATAAGTTTATGTTGATGTGAGTTTTTGAGGCTATCAGGTGATGATTGTAATGCATGATCTATCTAATGTATATAGGCCTTGTTTGTGTGAGTTCTTCTGCTAGCGACAGAGCTGAAAAATTCCTTTTAAGTTATCTAGAGGTAGATAAAAAGTCCAATTCAATAAAGGTCTTTGCTACCAACATGTTAAATCCCTGGATGTTTGCATGTAAAAGAACCCAATCTTAATTTATTCTACCATTTTATTTTCATTAACATTTAAATATTGAGATGGATATATTTTTAAGGAGAAAACTATATTTTGCACGTAGCATTTCTATGTGAAGTGTGCATGTGTTGGTAAAGTTAAATCACTTATCCTCTGAATTATTTAATAAACAAATTAATTTTTTCTAAGATTTCAAAAGTTTAACGGTAATTTTTTTTATTTATTTATCTTTTTTTTTTTGAATAAATACTCAATTTGGATCCACATTTAAAAAAATTTGGAGATCCAGAAGCTCTTCTTTTAGATGCAACTTCTTAAGCCTTGTTGCTAGAAGTAGATCGGTTGGAGGATCTTATATATAATTCGAATTATTTACTTGCTAAGACAAAAGAAAGTAAAAGGAAAAAAATTGAAAATGAGCTTCGACTTAAGGATTTGCACAACATTAGTTGTTCTATAACTTCTAGTTGAGAATAAGGGCTGCTGAATGAGGTCAATCTTTGAAGCTTGTGGGATACTATCAGTTTCTATAGTAGCAGCAGCAACATCAAAGGATGCATTGGATGAGCTCTATCATTGACAATAGCACCAGATCCAGGATAAGTTCTCCCACCTTCGGACTTAGCAGCAACAACTGTTGTACAATTGAGTAACTACAACAACTTTTCTGTGGTGGCAGCTTCTTCTAGTGTGGCATTTTTTTCAATAGTAAGTGCAAGTGAACTTCTTATATACCTTTTTTAATTTGGTTGCCTTCTTGAGCTTCTTACTTTCAAGTAGTTTTTTATTTGCATCATTTATTCTCTTATTCTTCTTCAATTTTTTTCGAGTTATGTCCTCCTATATTTTGGTGTTTAAGGACTATTGAACTCAGATTTCTTCCATAGAGCTTGGCCAAGGATTGAATTTAAAAAATGCATACAATTATACAAAAGTATGATAGAAGTTCTCAATTTTTGTTTATACTTGGAATTGCAGCACATGCATATGGTATGCCTACAATATGTGATATTTTTTTTTATAGTTAATACAACATGTTAATAATATTTTATTCTTAGTTAATATTTTTAGTGTTTTAATTAATATTTCTAGAAGTTATTTTGAACTTTGGTATGTGTAGAAAATTATTAAAATCAAGCAAAGATAAGAAGAAAAAAGAGCAAGCAAAAGAAACATTAGGACTAAGGAAGGGAGAGGCAACCAAAGAAGCCCCTTCGCCCCCTTGGACAACCAAAGAGAGGTGGCATGCAAAAAGAACCAACTCTTAGGGAATCAAAAATTGAAAACAAGCCCAAGGAAGTTCAAAGAGAATTTATAACCATGACCTCTCTGCACTCCAACGAGCATAACTTGAACTTGAGAAGTGCAAATGAAGCAGTTCTAGTAACATTAGAAAGCTAAATTATATATCTTTCCAATGATACATAATAGTCTATAGTAGATATATGTCACAGGCAGCCTCCTCCTGAGTTAAATGCAGGCCCATATCAAGTCGTCCTTCCATGCACCTCACATCTCCTTCCATGTGCTTTACATGTAACTTCATATGCTTCACATACAAGCTCATATGCTTCACATGCAACTCCATGCTCTTCAAATGTGGGCAATTCTCACTTCTAGGGATTGTCCTCCTTCCATGCACTTCACGCACCAAGTTGGGCTACTCCCAGGGGCTTGTGATCTCTTTTTGAATCTCTCACTAATCTCCAATCTTTTAAATCACTTAAATTAATTATTAAAGTTTAAGCACAAGGCCTATGATTTAAAACATTGATTGATAACTATTGAAGGATCATTAATTAGTTTAGATTTGATTTTGTTTTAATTTGATTTGATTTGAATTTTAAAATAATTAGGTTTAGAGTTAGTATGAAAAAAGGAGAAAGACACAGGTGACTGATAAGAGAGAATTATACCAATTCGGAATTAAATAGATTTCCGTTGTGAGTATAGTCCAAACCGGTAATGAATCCTCTCAATCAAATTCAATTCAAGATAATGTCACTATTCAATACAAAATTTACTGAGAGTATTTAGACTCCCGGATCGTTCTCCCTAGAAACTAGTGACAACAAGTGCATACAATTTTGGTTGTGGAAAGCAAGGGGTTTCAATGATTGAAGTGAACAAATAAAGAGATGAAAGAACAATCCAAAATCGCAATTAATAAAGTAATAAAAGAACAAAAGAACTATGTATGTAATATGGACAAGTAAAACTATAAAGTGATGAAAAAGTGGTTTAAAACATAAATGAAACCTTGACTTGGGATGAATTATGGAATCCTATCATTGCCATAACCACAACTATGGTAATTATCATGAGTTAATCTCGCTTAATTAACCCCAACCATTGAGGAGTAAGTCAAGCAAGCATAATTGACCTTAATCCATAAGTCCTAACCAACTTACCAAACTAGTTGGTAAAAGACTAGCTTTAATGGAAACAAGAATCAACTAACTCCCCAAGAATTATCACTAAATGTTGGACATTATGACTCTAGTAATCCATAAACTCATTTTCCCAAGCCAAAGAGTGGAAATTACCCCATAATCAAACTTGGCATTTCATCAAACACCTAATATGCATAATAAAAAAATATGGCAAAATCGGTAAATTAATGAAAGCTATGAACCATAAATGATAACAAGTAACCAAAGCAACTCAACAAACATAAAATAAGCATCAAACATTAAATTCATGAACCAAAACTCAATATTGCAAGATTATGTAAATGTTGACAAGAGACATGAAAATATAAGAAAGTGTAGAACAAGTAATGTAATTAAAAGAGAAATTAAAGAAATACTTACAATGCAATTGCTAGAATCCAAAATCAAACTTGAAGTATAAATTTCTACAAACCCTAATCAAAACCCTAAAAGAGAATTTTCTAATCTACACTACTCCTACTCCTACTATGTGTTTTCTACCCTACAAGTGAGCTCTTCCAAGCTATGTGTTGATATACCCTTCATATAACCTTCCAATCCAGCCTTCAGCACTTCAGAAATGGGCCTAGAGACCTACAAAACCGCGCAGCACGTGACTTTTTAATGGAGGCATGCGCTGGTACCTGTGCGGATGCACAGATGTGTGCGTCCGCACACTTCGCCGAATTTCCACTTGTGCGTACGCACGCATCCTTGTGCGCACGCACGCATGGCTCTGTGCTTTCTCCTTGTTTTCTTTATGTTTTCTCCCTTTGTACATGCTTCCTTCCACTTTTGCCTATCCATCCTTGCCTCTTTGACCTGAAATCACTCATCAAATATGTCATGGCATCAAATGAAATAAAAGTGGAATTAAATTTCTTATTTCAAGCACAAAAATGCATGTTTTCACATTTAGGTCCAATTTAGGGATCAAACACAAAAGTAAGCTATTATGGTGCTTAAGTGTAGGTTTATGTGATGAAATCCACTCAAATCAAGCTAAAATATATCAGGAAATATGGACTCATCAATTCTCCCACACTTAAACAATAAAAACATAGAGTTGAGTGATCGAACCCTCACTAGGTGTGTATACACTCTAATCACTCGGTGTTTTAGGGTTTAATCACTCAAGTCTCCTCCTAATCATGCTTTCAAGGATTTGCTTTTCATCTAACAATTAACAAGTATTTGATGCATGTATGCAAGTATCATGAGGTCTTTTAGAAAGTTGTAATGGGGTTGGGGTAAGGGTAGGATGAGTATATGGCTAAGTGGACTAAAGGATTGAATCTTTGATTAGCTCAAGTATCCAACTCAACCTATATCAATCAAATCACAAAAATGCATTCTAGCCACCAATTACTTCTTTTCACACACACACATTCATGCCTTAGTTCTATTCAAAACATATATGCATTTTTTGTTCATTTTTTTTTCTTTCCTTTGGGGCAACCTTTGTCCCCTCTTATATTTTTTTTTTCATTTCATTTTTTTATTTTTCTATTCTTTTTCTTTTTTCTATGACAAATGTATAAGGTTAAGGCAATTTGATATATGAATGTGCACCCTTTTTTTTTCAAATTTTTTTCAATAATTGCCTAAAACAAAATTTTTCTCTACCAATGCTTCCAAAATTTCCCCCACACTTAAATGACACACACACTCCTCAACCTAAGCTAATCAAAGATGCAATTCAAGGTAATTTATGGTTTTTCGCTTAGAGTTGTGATGTGGTAACAATTAGAACAAAGGGGATTAAAAAGCTCAAGAGGGGTTAACAAAGGTAGATGTGAGGGTTGGCCATATGGGTAAGTGAGTTTAATTCAAACATGGCCTCAATCATGCTAAATGCATTCAAGACATCAAACATCGAAAATAAAGAATTGGTGCACGAAATTGTGATCTCTAGCAACGGCGCCAAAAACTTGGTACGCACGCTCTTAATTTCAAATTCCTTTTTTTCATTCACAACTTCGATACAACTGACCAGCAAGTGCACTGGGTCGTCCAAGTAATAAAATCTTACGTGACTAAGGGTCGATCCCACGGAGATTGTCGGTATGAAGCAAGCTATGGTCATTTTGCTAATCTCAGTCAGGTGGATATTAAATGGTTATGGAGTTTTCGAATAATAATAATAAATAAATAGAAAATAAAGATAGAGATACTTATGTAATTCATTGGTGAGAATTTCAGATAAGCGTATAGAGATGTTTTCGTTCCTCTGCCATGAGGAACAACAGAGCTCCACACCTTAATTTATGGAGTGTAGAAACTCTACCGTGGAAAATACATAAGTGATAAAGTCCAGGCATGGCCGAATGGCCAGCCCTCACAAAATTCTAAGATAGCATAAAACTGATCAAAGATCTGATCCGAAGATGTAAATACAATAGTAAAAAGCCATATTTATACTAAACTAGTTACTAGGGTTTACAGAAATGAATAAATGATGCAGAAATCCACTTCCGGGGCCCACTTGGTGTGTGCTTGGGCTGAGCATTGAGCTTTACACATGTAGAGGTCTTTCTTGGAGTTGAACGCCAGTTTGTAACCTGTTTCTGGCGTTTAACTCCACTTTGCAACCTGTTTCTGGCGTTTGACTCCAGAATACAGCATGGAACTGGCGTTCAACGCCAGTTTACGTCGTCTATTCTTAATCAAAGTATGGACTATTATATATTGCTGGAAAGCCCTAGATGTCTACTTTCCAACGCAATTGAGAGCGCACCATTTGGAGTTCTGTAGCTCCGGAAAATCCACTTTGAGTACAGGGAGGTCAGAATCCAACAGCATCTGTAGTCCTTCTTCAACCTCTGAATCTGATTTTTGCTCAAGTCCCTCAATTTCAGCCAGAAAATACCTGAAATCACAGAAAAACACACAAACTCATAGTAAAGTCCAGAAATATGAATTTAGCATAAAAACTAATAAAAGCATCCCTAAAGGTAACTAGATCCTACTAAAAATATACTAAAAATAATGCCAAAAAGTGTATAAATTAACCGCTCATCACAACACCAAACTTAAATTGTTGCTTGTCCCCAAGCAACTGAAAATCAAATAGGATAAAAAGAAGAGAATATACTATAAATTCTAAACTATCAATAAAACTTAGCTCCAATCAGATGAGCAGGACTTGTAGCTTTTTGCCTCTAGAATAGTTTTGGCATCTCACTTTATCCATTGAAGTTCAGAATGATTGGCATCTATAGGAACTTAGAATTCAGATAGTGTTATTGATTCTCCTAGTTCAGTATGTTGATTCTTGAACACAGTTACTTTATGAGTATTGGCCGTGGCCCTAAGCACTTTGTTTTCCAGTATTACCACCGAATACATAAATGCCACAGACACATAACTGGGTGAACCTTTTCAGATTGTGACTCAGCTTTGCTAAAGTCCC
>NC_029789.2:59641605-59641882 GCF_000816755.2 Arachis ipaensis | reverse complement strand
ATCGGCATCTCACTTTATCCATTGAAGCTCAGAGTGATTGGCATCTATAGGAACTCAGAATTCAGATAGTGTTATTGATTCTCTTAGTTCAGTGTGATGGTTCTTGAACACAGCTTCTTTATGAGTCTTGGCCGTGGCCCTAAGCACCTTGTTTTCCAGTATTGCTACCGGATACATAAATGCCACAGACACATAACTGGGTGAACCTTTTCAGATTGTGACTCAGCTTTGCTAAAGTCCCCAATTAGAGGTGTCCAGAGTTCTTAAGCACACTCTT
>NC_029789.2:59640409-59641472 GCF_000816755.2 Arachis ipaensis | reverse complement strand
AGGAAAAGATTTGAAAAGAGTTGGATTGAATTTGCAAAGAGGGTGTGTGCTTATGAATTAAGATACATTTGATATTTTGAAAGTAGGATTTTTAGAAATCAGGGTTCTTTGACATGTTTATGTAAATAAAATCATGTATTGAACCATAAATTTATAAATTAGAATGGAAATACGTGTGGGATAAATGGATTTGGCTCCTCCCTGTCCTCCTGGCGTTTGAACGCCCAAACACTGCCTGTTTTGGGCGTTCAGCACCCAAATGCTGATCTCCTGGGCGTTCAGCGCCCAGTTGCTGCCATTCCTGGCGTTCAACGCCCAATTGCTGCCATTACTGGCGTTTTCTTGCCATTGAGCTTCCAATCTCTGTTTTGTGTGCAAATTCCTTCTGTAACCCTGTAAACTTATGCAATTGATCCTTTACCTTAGTGTCAGTAAACTTTATATAAACAAATAAAAAAGAAAAATAGGACAAAATGCTTAGAGGATTAATGCCCCATGGCTGGGTTGCCTCCCAGAAAGCGCTTCTTTATTGTCTTTAGCTGGACCTTGCTGAGCTTTTAATCTAGCTTCAGCCTTGAGCATTCTTGCTCGATGTTGCCTTCAAGTTAATGCTTGATTCTTTGTCCATTGACAATGAACTTCTTATCAGAATCAATATCTTGAAGCTCCACGTAACCATATGGTGACACACTTGTAATCACATTTTTGGGACGACTTGAACAGGGCTCACCCAGGGGCTATCAGAAATGGGATAAATAATCCCAGCCTCCAGTAATTTGGTGACCTCTTTCTGCACCACTTCCTTCATGGCTGGATTTAGCCGCCTCTGTAGTTGAACCACTAGTTTGGCATTATCCTCCAGTAGGATTTTGTGCATGCATCTAGCTGGGCTTATGCCCTTAAGGTCACCTATGGACCACCCAAGAGCTGTCTTGTGTGTCCTTAGCACTTGACTTTCTCTTCCTGTGGATTTAAAGCATAGCTTATGATCACTGGAAAAGTGTCACCCTCTCCCAGAAATGCATATTTCAGGGATGGTGGTAGTGGTTTGAGCTCGGGTTTA
>NC_029789.2:59639869-59640383 GCF_000816755.2 Arachis ipaensis | reverse complement strand
ATCTTTGGTGGGTCGCTCATTTCTTGAATTTTTGATGCCTTGAGGTGGGGTATTTAATGTTTTCCCACTTCTTAATTGAACTTCTTGGCACTCTTCTGCTATTTGCTTTGATAGCTGCTGCTTTGTTTGCTTAAACTGTTCGTCCATATGTATATTAGCTATCCTTGTCTCCTGTAACCTGTCTTTGAATTCAGCTAGCTGTTTTGTTAAAAAATCTAATTGCTGATTGAATTTAGCAGCTTGTTCTACAGTACTGAATTCAGCAGTTACTGTTTTAACCTCTTCATTCATGGAAGGGTTGCTGCTTAGATACAGATGCTGATTCCTGGCGTCCTCCCAGTGAAAACTACGCTCACGCGCTCTGTCACAGCACGGCTAATCACCGGTTGGTTCTCGATCCGGTTGGAATAGGATTTACTATCCTTTTGCGTCGGTCACTAACGCCCAGCCTTCAAGAGTCTGAAGCTCGTCACAGTCATTCAATCCTTGAATCCTACTCGGAATACCACAGACA
>NC_029789.2:59589428-59639837 GCF_000816755.2 Arachis ipaensis | reverse complement strand
TAGAAATATGAATTTTTCCTAAAAACTACTGGAAATAAACTAAAAACTAACTAGAACATACTCAAAACTATATGAAATTATCCTCAAAAAGCGTATAAAATATCCGCTCATCACCAGGGTTCTTAAGCACACTCTTATTTTTGCTTTGGACCTTAACTTTAACCGCTCAGTCTCAAGTTTTCACTTGACACCTTCACGCCACAAGCACATAGTTAGGGACAGCTTGATTTAGCCGCTTAGGCCAGGATTTTATTCCTTTAGGCCCTCCTATCCACTGATGCTCAAAGCCTTGGATCATTTTTATTTATCCTTGCCTTTTGGTTTTAAGGGCTACTGGCTTTTTCTGCTTGCTTTTTCTTTTTTTTTTTTCGCCCCTTTTTTTCTGCAAGCTTTGTATTCACTGCTTTTTCTTGCTTCAAGAATCATTTTTATGATTTTTCAAATTATCAAATAACATGTCTTCTGTTCATCATTCTTTCAAGAGCCAACATATTTAACATTCATAAACAACAACATCAAAAGACATATACACTGTTCAAGTATTCATTCAGAAAACAAAAAGTATTATCACCACATCAAAATAATTAAACTAGTTTCAAGGAAGAATTCAAAACCATGTACTTCTTGTTCTTTTGTAATTAAAACATTTTTCATTCAAGAGAGGTGATGGATTCATATTCACTACTCTAAGGCATAGACACTTAAATACTAATGATCATGTAATAAGACACAAATATAGATAAACATTTAACATAAAAACGAAAAACAGAAAATTTAAGAACAAGCAATGAGTCCACCTTAGTGATGGTGGTGTTTTCTTCTTGAGGAACCAATGATGTCCTTGAGCTCTTCTATGTCTCTTCCTTGTCTTTGTTGCTCCTCCCTCATTGCTCTTTGATCTTCTCTAATTTCATGGAGGATGATAGAGTGCTCTTAATGTTCCACCCTTAGTTGTTCCATGTTGGAAGTTAATTCTCCTAGGGAGGTGTTGATTTGCTCCCAAAAATTCTGTGGAGGAAAGTGCATCCCTTGAGGCATCTCAGGGATTTCTTGGTTATAAGCTTCTTCATGCATCTCTTGAGATCCATGAATAGGCTCTCTTGTTTACTCCATCCTTTTCTTAGTGATGGGCTTGTCCTCATCAATGAGAATATCTCCTTCTATGTCAATCCCAGCCGAATTGCATAGATGGAAAATGAGGTGAGGGAAGGCCAACCTTGCCATAATGGAAGACTTGTCAGCCACCTTGTAAAGTTCTTGAGGTATAATCTCATGAACTTCCACTTCCTCCCCAATCATGATACTATGGATCATGATGGCCTGGTCTATGGTAACTTCAGACTAGTTGCTAGTGGGAATGATTGAGCGTTGAATGAACTCCAACCATCCTCTAGCTACAGGCTTAAGCTCTAATCTTCTCAGTTGAACTGGTTTGCCTTTTGAGTCAATCTTCCATTGAGCTCCTTCCACACATATGTCCATGAGGACTTGGTCCAACCTTTGATCAAAGTTGACTCTTCTTGTGTAGGGGCGTGCGTTTTCTTCCATCTTTGGCAAGTTGAACGCCAGCCTTACATTTTCCAGACTAAAATCTAAGTATTTCCCCCGAACCATGGTGAGCCAATGCTTTGGATTCGGGTTCACACTTTGATCATGGTTCCTAGTGATCCACGCGTTTGCATAGAACTCTTAAACCATTAGGATTCTAACTTGTTGAATGGGTTTGGTTAGAACTTCCCAACCTCTTCTTTGGATCTCATGTAGGATCTCCGGATACTCATTTTTCTTGAGTTTGAAAGGGACCTCGGGGATCACCTTCTTCTTGGCCATAACATCATAGAAGTGGTCTTGATGGGCTTTGGAGATGAATCTTTCCATCTTCCATGACTCGGAGGTGGAAGCTTTTGTCTTTCCTTTCCCTTTTCTAGAGGTTTCTCTGGTCTTAGGTGCAATCAATAGTAATGGAAAAACAAAAAGCTTATGCTTTTACCACACCAAACTTTGAATATTGCTCGCCCTCGAGCAAGAGAAGAAAGAAAAGAAGAAGATGAAGAGAAAATATGGAGGAGAGTGAGGGGAGGTGTATTTGGCCAAGGTATAGAAGATAGGGTTGTGTTGTGTGAAAATGAAGGAGGGATGGAAGGGTTTATATAGTGAGAGGGGAGGGAGTAGGTTCGGCCATAGTGGGTGAGTTTGGGTGGGAAAGTGATTTTGAATTTTGAAAGTAGGTGAGGTTTATGGGGAAGAGTGGATGGATGTGAGTGGTGGTAGGTGGTAATAGGGAAGAGAGATTGAGGTGATTGGTGAAGGGTTTTAGGGAAGGGTGTTTATTGGGAAGAGAGGATGAATGAGAAGAGGGGAGAATTTGAGTGGAGGTAGGTGGGGATCCTGTGGGGTCCACAAATCCTGAAGTGATCCTGTGGGGTCCACAGATCCTGAGGTGTCAAGAATTTACATCCCTGCACCAATTAGGCATGCAAAATGCCTTTGCATGCCTTTCTGGCGTTTAAACGCCGAAGTGATGCTTGTTCTGGGCGTTCAATGCCCATGTGCAGCATGTTTCTGGCGTTCAGCGCCAGCTCTTCTCAGGGTGTATTCCTAGCGTTTAAACGCCAGGATGTTGCTTGTTTCTGGTGTTCAACGCCAGATCCATGCTCTGTTCTGGCGTTGGACGCCAGCCAGATGCTCCTTACTGGCCTTTAAACGCCAGTAAGTCCTTTCTCCAGAGTGTGATTTTTCTTCTGCTGTTTTTGATTCTGTTTTTAATTTTTGTATTTATTTTGTGACTCCACATGATCATGAACCTAATAAAATATAAAAGAACAATAAAAATAAAAGGAGAATTAAATAAATAAGAATTGGGTTGCCTCCCAACAAGTGATTCTTTAATGTCAATAGCTTGACAGTGGGCTCTCACAGAGCCACACAGGTGATCAGGTCAATTTTATAGACTCCCAACACCAAACTTAGAGTTTGGATGTGGGGATTCAACACCAAACTTAGAGTTTGGCTGGGGCCTCCCAACACCAAACTTAGAGTTTGATTGTGGGGGTTTTATTTGACTCTGTACTGAGAGAAGCTTGTCATGCTTCCTCTCCATTGTTACAGAAGGAGAACCTTGAGTCTTGAACACAAGGTAGTCCTTATTAAGTTGAAGGATCAATTCTCCTCTGTCCACATCAATCACAGCTTTTGCTGTGGCTAGGAAGGGTCTTCCAAGGATGATGTATTGATCCTCATCCTTCCTAGTGTCTAGGATTATGAAATTAGCAGGGATGTAAAGGCCTTCAACCTTTACTAGCACGTCCTCTACGAGTCTATAAGCCTGTTTCATAGATTTGTCTGCCATCTCTAATGAGAATTTAGCAGCCTGTACCTCAAAGATTCCCAGTTTCTCCATTACAGAGAGTGGCATGAGGTTTATCCCTGACCTAAGGTCACATAGAGCCTTCTCAAAGGTCATGGTGCCTATGGTACAAGGTATTAAGAACTTTCCAGGATCCTATTTCTTCTGAGGCAATGTCAGTTGGTCCAGATCACTTAGTTCATTGATGAGCAAGGGAGGTTCATCTTCCCAAGTCTCATTACCAAATAATTTGGCATTTAGCTTCATGATTGCACCAAGGTACTTGGCAACTTGATCTTCAGTAACATCCTCATTCTCTTCAGAATAAGAATACTCATCAGAGCTCATGAAGGGCATAAGGAGGTTCATTGGAATCTCTATGGTTTCTAGATGAGCCTCAGAGTCCTTTGGTTCCTCAGAGAGAAACTCCTTATTGATCACTGGACGTCCCAGGAGGTCTTCCTCACTGGGATTCACGTCCTCTTCCTCTTTTGTGGGTTCGGCCATGATTGTTATATCAATGGCCTTGCACTCTCTCTTTGGATTCTCTTATGTATTGCTTGGGAGAGTACTAGGAGGTGTTTCAGTGATTTTCTTACTCTGCTAACCCACTTGTGCCTCCAAATTTCTTATGGAGGACCTTGTTTCGCTCATGAAACTTAAAGTGGCCTTGGACAGATCAGAGACTAAGTTTGCTAAATTAGAGGTATTTTGTTCAGAATTCTCTGTCTGTTGCTGAGAAGATGATGGAAAAGGCTTGCTATTGCTGAGCCTGTTTCTTCCACCATTATTAAAGCCTTGTTGAGGCTTTTGTTGATCCTTCCATGAGAGATTTGGGTGATTTCTCTATAAGGGATTATAGGTATTTCCATAGGGTTCACTCATGTAATTCACCTCTGCTATTGCAGGGTTCTCAGGATCATAAGCTTCTTCCTCAGAAGATGCCTCTTGAGTACTGTTGGATGCAGCTTGCATTCCATTCAGACTCTGGGAAATCATGTTGACTTGCTGAGTCAACATTTTGTTCTGAGCCAATATGGCATTCAGAGTATCAATTTCAAGAACTCCCTTCTTCTGAGGCGTCCCATTATTCACGGAATTTCTCTAGGAAGTATACATGAATTGATTATTTGCAACCATGTCAATAAGTTCTTGAGCTTCTGCAGGCGTTTTCTTTAGGTGAATGGATCCATCTGCATAATGGTCCAGTGACATCTTGGAGAACTCAGACAGACCATAATAGAATATATCCAGAATGGTCCATTCTGAAAGCATGTCAGGAGAACACCTTTTGGTCATCTACTTGTATCTTTCCCAAGCTTCATAGAGGGATTCACCATCTTTTTGCTTGAAGGTATGAACATCCACTCTAAGCTTGCTCAGCTTTTGAGGAGGAAAGAACTTAGCCAAGAAGGCCGTGACCAGCTTATCTCAAGAGTTCAGGCTATCTTTAGGTTGTGAGTCCAACCATGTTCAAGCTCTGTCTCTTACAGCAAAAGGGAAAAGCATGAGCCTGTAGACTTCAGGATCTACTCCATTAGTCTTAACAGTCTCACAGATCTGCAGGAACTCAGTTAAAAACTGATAGGGATCTTCTGATGGAAGTCCATGGAATTTGCAGTTCTGTTGCATTAGAGCAATTAATTGAGGTTTCAGCTCAAAATGGTTTGCTCCAATGGTGGGGATTGAGATGCTTCTTCCATCAAACTTGGAAGTAGGTGTAGTATAATCACCAAGCATCCTCCTTGCATTATTGTTGTTAGGTGCGTCTGCCATCTCCTTTTCTTGTTCGAAAATTTCAGTAAGGTTGTCTCTGGATTGTTGTAATTTAGCTTCTCTTAGTTTTCTCTTCAGAGTCCTTTCAGGTTCTGGATCAGCTTCAACAAGAATGCCCTTTTCCTTGTTCCTGCTCATATGAAAGAGAAGAGAACAAGAAAAGAAGAGGAATCCTCTATGTTACAGTAAAGTGGTTCCTTATTGTTAGTAGAAGAAGAATGGATAATCCAAACACAAGGGTGAGGATAGGAGCAGAGATATGAGATGAAGAGAAGTGTTAGTAAGTAATTAAATAAATAGAAGGAGATGAGAGAGAGAAGTTTTAAGAAGATAAGAAGTTGGAAAAGATATTTTAAAATCAAATTTTTGAAGAAGATAAAATTTTGAAAAAGATATGATATAAAGGATATGATAAAAAGATATAATTAAAAAGATTTAATTTTTTAAGATTAAAATTGATTACTTGACTAACAAGAAACTAAAAGATAAGATTCTAGAATTTAAAGATTGAACCTTTCTTAACAAGAAAGTAACAAACTTCAAATTTTTGAACCAATCACATTACTTGTTAGTTAAGTTTCAAAAATTTTGAAATAAAATTAAGAAAAAGATTTTGAAAATAATTTTTTTGAAATTTTCGAAAATCATAAAAAAAATGAAGAAGATTTGATTTTTGAAAAAGTGTTGAAAAAGATAAGATTTTTAAAATTGAAATTTTGATTTGACTCATAAGAAACAACTAGATTTTAAAAATTTTTGAAAAAGTCAATCCAAATTTTCGAAATTTTGAGATAAAAAAGAAAAGATATTTTTTTATTTTTGAATTTTTAATGATGAGAGAGAAAAACACAATTATGACCCAAAACATGAAAATTTTGGATCAAAACCAATGATGCATGCAAGAACACTATGAATGTCAAGATGAACACCAAGAACACTTTGAAGATCATGATGAACATCAAGAGCATATTTTTGAAAAATTTTTTATGCAAAGAAAACATGCAAGACACCAAACTTAGAAATCTTTAATGCTTAGACACTATGAATGCAAAAATGCACATGAAAAACAAGAAAAGACACAAAACAAGAAAACATCAAGATCAAACAAGAAGACTTACCAAGAACAACTTGAAGATCATGAAGAACACTATGAATGCATGAATTTTCGAAAAATGCAATTGACACCAAACAAAAAAAATTTACTCAAGACTCAAATAAACAACATAAAATATTTTTGAATTTTTATGATTTCATTATTTTTTTGGATTTTTGTATATTATTAATTTTTTTTATTTTTTTTCAAAAACATATAGAAAAAAGGAAGTAATGAATTCAAAGTCCTCAATCAAGATTCAAGGAATCATACCAGGTTAGTCTAAAGCTTGATGGCCAGCCAAGATTCAACATACCATATTGAAACTTTAGAATTCATTCTTAAAAATTTAGAATGGTTTTCGAAAACAAAAGGAAAAATTTTTGAAAGATTTTTGAAAAAATTTTTGAAAATAAAACAAAGAGTAAATTACCTAATCTGAGCAACAAGATGAACCGTCAATTGTCCAAACTCGAACAATCCCCGGCAACGGCGCCAAAAACTTGGTGCCCGAAATTGTGATCTCTAGCAAGGGCGCCAAAAACTTGGTACGCACGTTCTTAATTTCAAATTCCTTTTTTTCATTCACAACTTCGATACAACTGACCAGCAAGTGCACTGGGTCGTCCAAGTAATAAAACCTTACGTGAGTAAGGCTCGATCCCACAGAGATTGTCGGTATGAAGCAAGCTATGGTCATCTTGCTAATCTCAGTCAGGTGGATATTAAATGGTTATGGAGTTTTCGAATAATAATAATAAATAAATAGAAAATAAAGATAGAGATACTTATGTAATTCATTGGTGAGAATTTCAGATAAGCGTATAGAGATGTTTTTGTTCCTCTAAACCTCTGCTTTCCTGCTGTCTTCATCCAATCAATCCTACTCCTTTCCATGGCAAGATTTATGTAGGGCATCACCGTTGTCAATGGCTACATCCCATCCTCTCAGTGAAAAAAGTCCAAATGCTCTGTCACGGCACGGCTAATCATCTGTCGGTTCTCGATCATACTGGAATAGGATTTACTATCCTTTTGCGTCTGTCACTACGCCCAGCACTCGCGAGTTTGAAGCTCGTCACAGCCATCCCTTCCCAGATCCTACTCGGAATACCACAGAAAAGGTTTAGACTTTCTGGATCTCAGGAATGGCCATCCATGGGTTCTAACTTATACCACGAAGATTCTAATATCTCGGACTCGATCCCCTATATTAGATATCTAAGAGATATTCATTCTAGCTTGTTTGCATGTAGAACGGAAGTGTTTGTCAGGCACACGTTCATAATTGAGAATGATGATGAGCGTCACATAATCATCACATTCATCATGTTCTTGGGTGCGAATGGATATCTTAGAAGCGGAATAAGTTGAATTGAATAGAAAAACAGTAGTACTTTGTATTAATCCATGAGGAACAGCAGAGCTCCACACCTTAATCTATGGAGTGTAGAAACTCTACCGTGGAAAATACATAACTGATAAGGTCCAGGAATGGCCAAATGGCCAGCCCTCACAAAAGTCTAAGATAGCATAAAACTGATCAAAGATCTTATCCGAAGATGTAAATACAATAGTAAAAAGTCCTATTTATACTAAACTAGTTACTAGGATTTACAGAAATGAGTAAATGATGCAGAAATCCACTTCTGGGGCCCACTTGGTGTGTGCTTGGGCTGAGCATTGAGCTTTACACGTGTAGAGGTCTTTCTTGGAGTTGAACGCCAGTTTGTAACCTGTTTCTGGCATTTAACTCCACTTTGCAACCTGTTTCTGGCGTTTGACTCCAGAATGCAGCATGAAACTGGCGTTCAACGCCAGTTTACGTCGTTTATCCTTAATTAAAGTATGGACTATTATATATTGCTGGAAAGCCCTAGATGTTTACTTTCCAACGCAATTAAGAGCGCGCCATTTGGAGTTCTGTAGCTCCAGAAAATCCACTTTGAGTGCAGGGAGGTCAGAATCCAACAGCATCTGCAGTCCTTCTTCAACCTCTGAATCTGATTTTTGCTCAAGTCCCTCAATTTCAGCCAGAAAATACTTGAAATCACAGAAAAATACACAAACTCATAGTAAAGTCCAGAAATGCGAATTTAGCATAAAAACTAATAAAAACATCCCTAAAGGTAATTAGATCCTACTAAAAATATACTAAAAACAATGCCAAAAAGCGTATAAATTAACCGCTCATCACAACACCAAACTTAAATTGTTGCTTGTCCCCAAGCAACTGAAAATCAAATAGGATAAAAAGAAGAGAATATACTATAAATTCCAAACTATCAATGAAACTTAGCTCCAATTTGATGAGCGGGACTTGTAGCTTTTTGCCTCTTGAATAGTTTTGGCATCTCACTTTATCCATTGAAGTTCAGAATGATTGGCATCTATAGGAACTTAGAATTCAGATAGTGTTATTGATTCTCCTAGTTCAGTAGGTTGATTCTTGAACACAGTTACTTTATGAGTCTTGGTCGTGGCCCTAAGCACTTTATTTTCCAGTATTACCACCGGATACATAAATGCCACAGACACATAACTGGGTGAACCTTTTCAAATTGTGACTCAGCTTTGCTAGAGTCCCCAATTAGAGGTGTCCAGGGTTCTTAAGCACACTCTTATTTTTGCTTTGGACCTTAACTTTAACCGCTCAGTCTCAAGTTTTCACTTGACACCTTCACACCACAAGCACATGGTTAGGGACAGCTTGGTTTAGCCGCTTAGGCCAGGATTTTATTCCTTTAGGCCCTCCTATCCACTGATGCTCAAAGCCTTGGATTCTTTTTATTTACCCTTTCCTTTTGGTTTTAAGGGCTACTGGCTTTTTCTGCTTGCTTTTTCTTTCTTTTTTTTTGCCACTTTTTTTTCTGTAAGCTTTGTATTCACTGCTTTTTCTTGCTTCAAAAATCTTTTTTATGATTTTTCAGATTATCAAATAACATGTCTCCTGTTCATCATTCTTTCAAGAGCCAACATATTTAACATTCATAAACAACAACTTCAAAAGACATATGCACTGTTCAAGCATTCATTCAAAAAACAAAAAGTATTATCACCACATCAAAATAATTAAACTAGTTTCAAGGATGAATTCGAAACCATGTACTTCTTGTTCTTTTGTAATTAAAACATTTTTCATTCAAGAGAGGTGATGGATTCATATTAACTACTCTAAGGCATAGACACTTAAATACTAATGATCATGTAATAAGACACAAATATAGATAAACATTTAACATAAAAACGAAAAACAGAAAATTTAAGAACAAGGAATGAGTCCACCTTAGTGATGGTGGCATTTTCTTCTTGAGGAACCAATGATGTCCTTGAGCTCTTCTATGTCTCTTTCTTGTCTTTGTTGCTCCTCCCTCATTGCTTTTTGATCTTCTCTAATTTCATGGAGGATGATGAAGTGCTCTTGATGTTCCACCCTTAGTTGTCCCATGTTGGAACTTAATTCTCCTAGGGAGGTGTTGATGTGTTCCCAAAAATTCTGTGGAGGAAAGTGCATCCCTTGAGGCATCTCAGGGATTTCTTGGTTATGAGCTTCTTCATGCGTCTCTTGAGATCCATGAATAGGCTCTCTTGTTTGCTCCATCCTTTTCTTAGTGATGGGCTTGTCCTCATCAATGAGGATATCTCCTTCTATGTCAATCCCAGCCGAATTGCATAGATGGGAAATGAGGTGAGGGAAGGCCATCCTTGCCATAGTGGAAGACTTGTCAGCCACCTTGTAGAGTTCTTGAGGTATAATCTCATGAACTTCCACTTCCTCCCCAATCATGATACTATGGATCATGATGGCCTGGTCTATAGTAACTTCAGACCGGTTGCTAGTGGAAATGATTGAGTGTTGAATGAACTCCAACCATCCTCTAGCTACAGGCTTAAGTTCCAATCTTCTCAGTTGAACTGGTTTGCCTTTTGAGTCAATCTTCCATTGAGCTCCTTCCACACATATGTCCATGAGGACTTGGTCCAACCTTTGATCAAAGTTGACTCTTCTTTTGTAGGGGCGTGCGTTTTCTTCCATTATTGGCAAGTTGAACGCCAGCCTTACGTTTTTTGGACTAAAATCTAAGTATTTCCCCCGAACCATGGTGAGCCAATGCTTTGGATTCGGGTTCACACTTTGATCATGGTTCCTAGTGATCCATGCGTTTGCATAGAGCTCTTGAACCATTAGGATTCTGACTTGTTGAATGGGTTTGGTTAGAACTTCCCAATCTCTTCTTTGGATCTCATGTCGGATCTCCGGATACTCATTTTTCTTGAGTTTGAAAGGGACCTCGGGGATCACCTTCTTCTTGGCCACAACATCATAGAAGTGGTCTTGATGGGCTTTGGAGATGAATCTTTCCATCTCCCATGACTCGGAGGTGGAAGCTTTTGTCATCCCTTTCCCTTTTCTAGAGGTTTCTCCGGTCTTAGGTGCCATCAATGGTAATGGAAAAACAAAAAGCTTATGCTTTTACCACACCAAACTTAGAATATTGCTCGCCCTCGAGCAAGAGAAGAAAGAAAAGAAGAAGAAGAATAGAAAATATGGAGGAGAGTGAGGGGAGGTGTATTCGGCCAAGGTATAGAAGATAGGGTTGTGTTGTGTGAAAATGAAGGAGGGATGGAGGGGTTTATATAGTGAGAGGGAAGGGAGTAGGTTCGGCCATAGTGGGTGAGTTTGGGTGGGAAAGTGATTTTGAATTTTGAAGGTAGGTGGGGTTTATGGGGAAGAGTGGATGGATGTGAGTGGTGGTAGGTGGTAATAGGGAAGAGAGATTGAGGTGATTAGTGAAGGGTTTTGGGGAAGGGTGTTTATTGGGAAGAGAGGATGAATGAGAAGAGGGGAGAATTTGAGTGGAGGTAGGTGGGGATCCTGTGGGGCCCACAGATCCTGAGGTGTCAAGGATTTACATCCCTGCACCAATTAGGCATGCAAAATGCCTTTGCATGCATTTCTGGCGTTTAAACGCCGAAGTGATGCTTGTTCTGGGCGTTCAACGCCCATGTGTAGCATGTTTCTGGCGTTGAACGCCAGCTTCTTGCTTGTTTCTGGCGTTCAGCGCCAGCTCTTCTCAGGGTGTATTCCTGGCGTTTAAACGCCAGGATGTTTCTTGTTTTTGGCGTTCAACGCCAGATCCATGCTCTGTTCTGGCGTTGAACACCAGCCAGATGCTCCTTACTGGCGTTTAAACGCCAATAAGTCCTTCCTCCAGGGTGTGATTTTTCTTCTACTGTTTTTTATTCTGTTTTTAATTTTTGTATTTATTTTGTGACTCCACATGATCATGAACCTAATAAAATATAAAAGAACAATAAAAATAAAAGGAGAATTAAATAAAAAAAATTGGGTTGCCTCCCAACAAGCGCTTCTTTAATGTCAATAGCTTGACAGTGGGCTCTCACAGAGCCACACAGGTGATCAGGTCAATTTTATAGACTCCCAACACCAAACTTAGAGTTTGGATGTGGGGATTCAACACCAAACTTAGAGTTTGGCTGGGGCCTCCCAACACCAAACTTAGAGTTTGATTGTGGGGGTTTTATTTGACTCTGTACTGAGAGAAGCTTGTCATGCTTCCTCACCATTGTTATAGAAGGAGAACCTTGAGTCTTGAACACAAGGTAGTCCTTATTAAGTTGAAGGATCAATTCTTCTCTGTCCACATCAATCACAGCTTTTGCTGTGGCTAGGAAGGGTCTTCCAAGGATGATGGATTCATCCTCATCCTTTCTAGTGTCTAGGATTATGAAATCAGCAGGGATGTAAAGGCCTTCAACCTTTACTAGCACGTCCTCTACGAGTCCATAAGCCTGTTTCATGGATTTGTCTGCCATCTCTAATGAGAATTTGGCAACCTGTACCTCAAAGATTCCTAGTTTATCCATTACAGAGAGTGGCATGAGGTTTATCCCTGACCCAAGGTCACATAGAGCCTTCTCAAAGGTCATGGTGCCTATGGTACAAGGTATTAAGAACTTTCCAGGATCCTGTTTCTTCTGAGACAATGTCAGTTGGTCCAGATCACTTAGTTCATTGATGAGCAAGGGAGGTTCATCTTCCCAAGTCTCATTACCAAATAAATTGGCATTTAGCTTCATGATTGCACCAAGGTACTTGGCAACTTGATCTTTAGTAACATCTTCATTCTCTTCAGAATAAGAATACTTATCAGAGCTCATGAAGGGCATAAGGAGGTTCATTGGAATCTCTATGATTTCTAGATGAGCCTCAGAGTCCTTTGGTTCCTTAGAGAGAAACTTCTTATTGATCACTGGACGTCCCAGGAGGTCTTCCTCACTGGGATTCACGTCCTCTTCCTCTTTTGTGGGTTCGGCCATGATTGTTATATCAATGGCCTTGCACTCTCTCTTTGGATTCTCTTCTGTATTGCTTGGGAGAGTACTAGGAGGTGTTTCAGTGATTTTCTTACTCAGCTGGCCCACTTTTGCCTCCAAATTTCTTATGGAGGACCTTGTTTCACTCATGAAATTTAAAGTGGCCTTGGACAGATCAGAGACTAAGTTTGCTAAATTAGAAGTATTTTGTTCAGAATTCTCTGTCTGTTGCTGAGAAGATGATGGAAAAGGCTTGCTATTGCTGAGCCTGTTTCTTCCACCATTATTAAAGACTTGTTGAGGCTTTTGTTGATCCTTCCATGAGAGATTTGGGTGATTTCTCCATGAGGGATTATAGGTGTTTCCATAGGGTTCACCCATGTAATTCACCTCTGCTATTGCAGGGTTCTCAGGATCATAAGCTTCTTCCTCAGAAGATGCCTCTTGAGTACTGTTGGATGCAGCTTGCATTCCATTCAGACTCTGGAAAATCATGTTGACTTGCTGAGTCAACATTTTGTTCTGAGCCAATATGGCATTCAGAGTATCAATTTCAAGAACTCCCTTCTTCTGAGGCGTCCCATTATTCACGGAATTTCTCTCAGAAGTATACATGAATTGATTATTTGCAACCATGTCAATAAGTTCTTGAGCTTCTGCAGGCGTTTTCTTTAGGTGAATGGATGCACCTGCAGAATGGTCCAGTGACATCTTGGAGAACTCAGACAGACCATAATAGAATATATTCAGAATGGTCCATTCTGAAAGCATGTCAGGAGGGATTCACCATTTTTTTGCTTGAAGGTCTGAACATCCACTCTAAGCTTGCTCAGCTTTTGAGGAGGAAAGAACTTAGCCAAGAAGGCCGTGACCAGCTTATCTCAAGAGTTCAGGCTATCTTTAGGTTGTGAGTCCAACCATGTTCTAGCTCTGTCTCTTACAGCAAAAGGGAAAAGCATGAGCCTGTAGACTTCAGGATCTACTCCATTAGTCTTAACAGTCTCACAGATCTGCAGGAACTCAGTTAAAAACTGATAGGGATCTTCTGATGGAAGTCCATGGAATTTGCAGTTCTGTTGCATTAGAGCAACTAATTGAGGTTTCAGCTCAAAATTGTTTGCTCCAATGGTGGGGATTGAGATGCTTCTTCCATCAAACTTGGAAGTAGGTGTAGTATAATCACCAAGCATCCTCCTTGCATTATTGTTGTTAGGTGCGTCTGCCATCTCCTTTTCTTGTTCAAAAATTTCAGTAAGTTTGTCTCTGGATTGTTGTAATTTAGCTTCTCTTAGTTTTCTCTTCAGAGTCCTTTCAGGTTCTGGATCAGCTTCAACAAGAATGCCCTTTTCCTTGTTCCTGCTCATATGAAAGAGAAGAGAACAAGAAAAGAAGAGGAATCCTCTATGTTACAGTAAAGAGGATCCTTATTGTTAGTAGAAGAAGAATGGATAATCCAAACACAAGGGTGAGGATAGGAGCAGAGATATGAGATGAAGAGAAGTGTTAGTAAGTAATTAAATAAATAGAAGGAGATGAGAGAGAGAAGTTTTCGAAAATAATTTTTGAAAAGGAGTTGATGATTTTCGAAAATTAAAGGGGAAATAAAATTAAAATTAAAATTTAAAATAATTAATTAATTAAAAAAAATTTTTGAAAAAGAGGGAGGTATTTTCAAAAATTAGAGAGAGAAGAGTAGTTAGGTGATTTTGAAAAAGATAAGAAACAAACAAAAAGTCAATTAGTTAGTTGATTGAAAAAGATTTGAAAATCAATTTTGAAAAGATAAGAAGATAAGAAGTTGGAAAAGATATTTTAAAATCAAATTTTTTAAAAAGATAAAATTTTAAAAAAGATATGATATAAAGGATATGATAAAAAGATATAATTAAAAAGATTTAATTTTTTAAGATTAAAATTGATTACTTGACTAACAAGAAACTAAAAGATAAGATTCTAGAATTTAAAGATTGAACCTTTCAAAACAAGAAAGTAACAAACTTCAAATTTTTTAACCAATCACATTACTTGTTAGTTAAGTTTCAAAAATTTTGAAATAAAATTAAGAAAAAGATTTTGAAAATAATTTTTTTGAAATTTTCGAAAATCATAAAAAAAATGAAGAAGATTTGATTTTTGAAAAAGTATTGAAAAAGATAAGATTTTTAAAATTGAAATTTTGATTTGACTCATAAGAAACAACTAGATTTTAAAAATTTTTGAAAACGTCAATCCAAATTTTCGAAATTTTGAGATAAAAAAGAAAAGATATTTTTTTTATTTTTGAATTTTTAATGATGAGAGAGAAAAACACAATTATGACCCAAAACATGAAAATTTTGGATCAAAACCAATGATGCATGCAAGAACACTATGAATGTCAAGATGAACACCAAGAACACTTTGAAGATCATGATGAACATCAAGAGCATATTTTTGAAAAATTTTTTATGCAAAGAAAACATGCAAGACACCAAACTTAGAAATCTTTAATGCTTAGACACTATGAATGCAAAAATGCACATGAAAAACAAGAAAAGACACAAAACAAGAAAACATCAAGATCAAACAAGAAGACTTACCAAGAACAACTTGAAGATCATGAAGAACACTATGAATGCATGAATTTTCGAAAAATGCAATTGACACCAAACTAAAAAAATTTACTCAAGACTCAAATAAACAACATAAAATATTTTTGATTTTTTATGATTTCATTATTTTTTTGGATTTTTGTATATTATTAATTTTTTTTATTTTTTTTTCGAAAACATATAGAAAAAAGGAAGTAATGAATTCAAAGTCCTCAATCAAGATTCCAGGAATCATACCAGGTTAGTCTAAAGCTTGATGGCCAGCCAAGATTCAACATACCATATTGAAACTTTAGAATTCATTCTTAAAAATTTAGAATGATTTTCGAAAACAAAAGGAAAAATTTTTGAAAGATTTTTGAAAAAATTTTTGAAAATAAAACAAAGAGTAAATTACCTAATCTGAGCAACAAGATGAACCGTCAGTTGTCCAAACTCGAACAATCCCCGGCAACGGTGCCAAAAACTTGGTGCACGAAATTGTGATCTCTAGCAACGGCGCCAATAACTTGGTACGCACGTTCTTAATTTCAAATTCTTTTTTTTCATTCACAACTTCGATACAACTGACCAACAAGTGCACTGGGTCGTCCAAGTAATAAAACCTTACGTGAGTAAGGGTCGATCCCACGGAGATTGTCGGTATGAAGCAAGCTATGGTCATCTTGCTAATCTCAGTCAGGTGGATATTAAATGGTTACGGAGTTTTCGAATAATAATAATAAATAAATAGAAAATAAAGATAGAGATACTTATGTAATTCATTGGTGAGAATTTCAGATAAGCGTATAGAGATGTTTTCGTTCCTCTGAACCTCTGCTTTCCTGCTGTCTTCATCCAATCAATCCTACTCCTTTCCATGGCAAGCTTTATGTAGGGCATCACCGTTGTCAATGGCTACATCCCATCCTCTCAGTGAAAAAGGTCCAAATGCTCTGTCACGGCACGGCTAATCATCTGTCGGTTCTCGATCATACTGGAATAGGATTTACTATCCTTTTGCGTCTGTCATTACGCCCAGCACTCGCGAGTTTGAAGCTCGTCACAGCCATCCCTTCCCAGATCCTACTCGGAATACCACAGAAAAGGTTTAGACTTTCTGGATCTCAGGAATGGCCATCCATGGGTTCTAACTTATACCACGAAGATTCTAATATCTCGGACTCGATCCCTTATATTAGATATCTAAGAGATATTCATTCTAGCTTGTTTGCATGTAGAACGGAAGTGTTTGTCAGGCACGCGTTCATAATTGAGAATGATGATGAGCGTCACATAATCATCACATTCATCATGTTCTTGGGTGCGAATGGATATCTTAGAAGCGGAATAAGTTGAATTGAATAGAAAAACAGTAGTACTTTGTATTAATCCATGAGGAACAGCAGAGCTCCACACCTTAATCTATGGAGTGTAGAAACTCTACCGTGAAAAATACATAACTGATAAGGTCCAGGCATGGCCAAATGGCCAGCCCTCACAAAAGTCTAAGATAGCATAAAACTGATCAAAGATCTTATCCGAAGATGTAAATACAATAGTAAAAAGTCCTATTTATACTAAACTAGTTACTAGGGTTTACAGAAATGAGTAAATGATGCAGAAATCTACTTTCGGGGCCCACTTGGTGTGTGCTTGGGCTGAGCATTGAGCTTTACACGTGTAGAGGTCTTTCTTGGAGTTGAACGCCAGTTTGTAACCTGTTTCTGGCGTTTAACTCCACTTTGTAACATGTTTCTGGCGTTTGACTCTAGAATGCAGCATGGAACTGGTGTTCAACGCCAGTTTACGTCGTCTATCCTTAATCAAAGTATGGACTATTCTATATTTTTGGAAACCCCTGGATGTCTACTTTCCAATGCAATTGAGAGCGTACCATTTGGAGTTCTGTAGCTCTGGAAAATCCACTTTGAGTGCAGGAAAGTCAGAATCCAACAGCATCTGCAGTCCTTCTTCAACCTCTGAATCTGATTTTTGCTCAAGTCCCTCAATTTCAGCCAGAAAATACCTGAAATCACAGAAAAATACACAAACTCATAGTAAAGTTTGGAAATATGAATTTAGCATAAAAACTAATAAAAACATCCCTAAAGGTAACTAGATCCTACTAAAAATATACTAAAAACAATGCCAAAAAGCGTATAAATTAACCGCTCATCAAGAATCAAGCAAAACCAATATCACAATCATAGAAGGAGATATAACACACAATGAACAAAATTAGTGGTTAAAATGTGTAACCACTCAATAAAGCTCAAAGACTCACAAGGTATTTTGTTCTTTCTCTCTTCTATGTTCCACAAAAATCATTCAAGCAAGTGTAAAAACAATATTCCAAATCAATTCAATAGAACGCCCTTAAACAAAATTCTTGGAAATCTTATTTTTCACCAAAATTATTTCCTATATGTATGTATGATGTGATGGATGCAAATTTTTTTTCAAAATTTCTTAGTTCTTTTCCTAATTTTCAACAAGCAAAAAGTAACATAAGAAATTAGGATCAAAATTGAACTAGGTGCTATACTATTTACATCATCCAATCACAACTTCTATCTATAAAATATATACTAAGAAAAAGATGCAAAAATGCAACATGCAATAGCTAGAAATAAACTATGCATAAGCTAAGATATATACTAGAAGAAAAATGCAATGCAACAATCAAAAGCAATCTAAATATCTACAAGAAAGATAATAAAAGAAAACAAAAATAAAGTGCAAAGTGTTCGGAAAAGAGAGTTTATGCCCCAAAATGACGAATCCTCCCCCACACTTAAGCTTTGCACGGTCCTCCGTGCACGAACACAATCCAGGGAAAATGTCTCTCAAGTTCCTCCACCTTTAGTTGGCGGATGCGGGGGTTCCGAGTTGCTGTATACACAAGTAAACAACAATTGAGGAAAAGATCATATGAGTGTGGTATGATAAAAGATAGTATGTATATTCTAAGTGTGCGCACACTTTAGAACAGACACATTAGCCGGGTAAAGCGGTATCCACACAATCGAAAGAAATAGCATACGTTCCTCAATTAAATTGCCTAGGTTGCAAGTAAAGAATAAGCAAAACTTAAGGTACAAGCAACCCTAGATAAGCACAAAAGTAAGTTGAGTACTTGATATTGGATATTGAAATTGTGCAAGTGAAGGCTCAAAATTGGTATAAAATGAGATAATAAACAACAACCAATCCATTGGTGAAAAGAAAGCCACTTATTCATCATGAAACATTTAGAACAAGTCACATGATAAAGATACTTGTTACAAAAAGTGATAAGCGTGATAAGAATCAAGCTAAGTCACTCAGACAAATGCAAAGCATTAACAAGGAGCAAGTACTGGTCATGTGATGAATTTAATATGAAAATCATGATGAATAAGTAAGTTTCAACTCAATACTTAATTCAATGCACTTATATAATTTGTCCAAGTGGTACAATCAAAACATGGGTATTCAAACCCACTAGGTACTAGTAAATTAAGGCAGAGTATAAGTGCATTGGTTTAAACTTCAAGTGACAAGCAACCCAATCAACATCAAACAACCCCTTGCAAATTATTGAATTAACAAACAACTTGGTGCACAAAATTGTGATCTCTGGTAATGGCTCCAAAAAACTTGGTGCTCTAATATTAATTCATAATTTGTCACAACATCGATACAACTAACCAGCAAGTGCACTGGGTCGTCCAAGTAATAAAACCTTACGTGAGTAAGGGTCGATCCCACGGAGATTGTTGGTATGAAGCAAGCTATGGTCATCTTGTAAATCTCAGTCAGGCAGATATCAAATGGTTATTGAGTTTTCGAATAATAATAATAAATAAACAAAAAATAAAGATAGAAATACTTATGTAATTCATTGGTGAGAATTTCAGATAAGCGTATAGAGATGCTTTCGTTCCTCTGAACCTCTGCTTTTCTGCTGTCTTCATCTAATCAATCTTACTCCTTTCCATGGCAAGCTGTATGTTAGGCATCACCGTTGTCAATGGCTACATCCTGTCCTCTCAGTGAAAATGGTCCAATGCGATGTCACTGCATGGCTAATCATCTGTCGGTTCTCAATCATACTGGAATAGGATCCATTGATCCTTTTGCGTCTGTCAATACGCCCAGCACTCGCGAGTTTGAAGCTCGTCACAGCCATCCCTTCCCAGATCCTATTCGGAATACCACAGACAAGGTTTAGACTTTCCGGATCTCAGGAATGGCCATCCATGGGTTCTAACTTATACCACGAAGATTCTGATTAAGGAATTCAATAGATACTCATTCAATCTAAGGTAGAACGGAAGCGGTTGTTAGGCACGTGTTCACCAATTGAAGGACTAATTCAGTTGAAGGACTAATTTACCTCTGTGTACATCAATCACAGCTCTTGCTGTGGCTTGGAAGGGTCTTTCAAGGATGATGGATTCATCCTCATCCTTCCCAGTGTCTAAGATTATGAAATCAGCAGAGATGTAAAGGCCTACAACCTTTACCATCACGTCTTCTACTTGTCCATAAGCTTGTTTTCTGGAGTTGTCTGCCATTTCTAATGAGATTCTGGCAGCTTGCACCTCAAAGATTCCCAGTTTCTCCATTACAGAGAGTGGCATGAGGTTTATCCCTGACCCAAGGTCACATAGAGCCTTTTCAAAGGTCATGGTGCCTATGGTGCAAGGTATTAAGAACTTTCCAGGATCCTGTTTCTTCTGAGGCAATCTCAGTTGATCCAGATCACTCAGTTCATTGGTGAGCAAGAGAGGTTCATCTTCCCAAGTCTCATTACCAAATAATTTGGCATTTAGCTTCATGATTGCACCTAGGTACTTGGCAACTTGCTCTTCAGTAACATCCTCATTCTCATCAGAAGAAGAATACTCATCAGAGCTCATGAAGGGCATAAGGAGGTTCAATGGAATCTCTATGGTTTCTAGCTGAGCCTCAGATTCCTTTGGTTCCTCAAAGGGAAACTCCTTGTTGATCACTGGACGTCCCAGGAGGTCTTCCTCCTTGGGATTCACGTCCTCCCCTTCCTCCTTGGATTCGGCCATGATTGTTATATCAATGGCCTTGCACTCTCTCTTTGGATTCTCTTCTGTATTGCTTGGGAGAGTACTAGGAGGAGTTTCAGTGATCTTCTTACTCAGCTGGCCCACTTGTGCCTCCAAATTTCTAATGGATGACCTTGTTTCATTCATGAAACTCAAAGTGGCCTTAGATAGATCAGAGACTAAATTTGCCAAGCTAGATGGATTCTGCTCAGAATTCTCTGTCTGTTGTTGAGTGGATGATGGAAAAGGTTTACTATTGTTAAACCTGTTTCTTCCACCATTATTAAAGCCTTGTTGAGGCTTTTGTTGATCCTTCCATGAGAAATTTGGGTGATTTCTCCATGAGGGGTTATAGGTATTTCCATAAGGTTCACCCATATAATTTACCTCTGCTATTGCAGGGTTCTCAGGATCATAAGCTTCTTCTTCAGAAGATGCCTCTTGAGTACTGTTGGATGCCGCTTGCATTCCATTCAGACTCTGAGAAATCATATTGACTTGTTGAGTCAATATTTTGTTCTGAGCCAATATGGTATTCAGAGTATCAATTTCAAGAACTCCCTTCTTCTGAGGCGTCCCATTACTCACAGGATTCCTTTCAGAAGTGTACATGAACTGGTTATTAGCAACCATGTCAATGAGTTCTTGAACTTCTGCAGGCGTTTTCTTTAGGTGAATGGATCCACCTTTAGAAGTATCCAATGACATCTTAGCTAATTCAGACAGACCATCATAGAATATATCCAGGATGGTCCATTCTGAAAGCATGTCAGAAGGACACTTTTTGGTCAGTTGTTTATATCTCTCCCAAGTTTCATAGAGGGATTCACCTTCTTTCTGTCTGAAGGTTTGAACATCCACTCTAAGCTTGCTAAGCTTTTGAGGAGGAAAGAACTTGGCTAAGAAAGTTGTGACCAGCTTATCCCAAGAGTTCAGGCTATCTTTGGGTTGAGAGTCCAACCACACTCTAGCTCTGTCTCTCACAGCAAACGGGAAAAGCATGAGCCTGTAGACTTCAGGATCTACTCCATTAGTCTTAACAGTATCACATATCTGCAAGAATTCAGTTAAGAACTGAAAAGGATCTTCAGATGGAAGTCCATAAAACTTGCAGTTTTGCTGCATTAGAGAAACTAATTGAGGTTTCAGCTCAAAGTTGTTTGCTCCAATGGCAGGGATGGAGATGCTTCTTCCATGTAAATTGGAATTAGGTGTAATAAAGTCACCAAGCATCCTCCTTGCATTATTATTATTTTCAGCTGCCATCTCCTCTTCCTGTTTGAAAATTCCTGTAAGGTTGTCTCTGGATTGTTGTATTTTGACTTCTCTTAGTTTCCTTTTCAGAGTCCTTTCAGGTTCAGGATATGCTTCAACAAGAATGTTCTTGTCCTTGCTCCTGCTCATATGACAAAAAAGGGAATAAAAAAGAAAATATGGAATCCTCTATGTCACAGTATAGAGATTCCTTTGTGTGAGTAGAAGAAGAAAAGAATGTAATGTAAAGAAGAATGGATAATCCAAACACAAGGGTGAGGATAGGAGTAGAGATATGAGATGAAGAGCAGTGTTAGTAAGTAAGTAATTAAATAAATAGAAGAAAATGAGAGAGAAGTTTTCGAAAATAATTTTTGAAAAGGAGTTGATGATTTTCGAAAATTAAAGGGGAAAAAATTTAAAATTAAAATTTAAAACAATTAATTAATTAAGAAGAATTTTTGAAAAAGAGGGAGGTATTTTCGAAAATTAGAAAGGGATAGTTAGTTAGGTAGTTTTGAAAGAGATAGGAAACAAACAAAAAGTTAATTAGTTAGTTGAAACAAATTTGGAAAATCAATTTTTAAAAGATAAGAAGATAAGAAGTTAGAAAAGATATTTGAAAAAGATATGATATGAAAAGGTATGATTAAAAAGATATGATTTTGAAAAAGATAAGATAAAAAGATATTTTTGAAAAGATATGATTGAAATTAGTTTTTGAAAAAGATTTGATTTTTAAAATCACAATTAATGACTTGATTCACAAGAAATCACAAGATATGATTCTAGAATCTTGAAGTTTGAATCTTTCTTAACAAGTAAGTAACAAACTTGAAATTTTTGAATCAAAACATTAATTGTTGATGATATTTTCGAAAATATGATGTAAAATTAAGAAAAATATTTTTGAAAAAAATATTTTTAAAATTTTCGAAAATAAGAAAAAATATGATTTTTGAAAAAGATAAGATTTTTAAATTGAAAATTTGATTTGACTCATAAGAAATAACTAAATTTTAAAAAGTTTTGAAAAAGTCAACTCAAATTTCGAAAATTTATGAGTGAAAAAGGAAAAGATATTTTTTTATTTTTGAATTTTTAATGAAGAAAGAGAAAAACATGAAAAAGACTCAATGCATGAGAATTTTTTGATCAAAACAATGAATGCATTCAAGAACACTATGAATGTCAAGATGAACACCAAGAACACTTTGAAGATCATGATGAACATCAAGAACATATTTTTTGAAAAATTTTTGATGCAAAGAAAACATGCAAGACACCAAACTTAGAAATCTTTAATGCTTAGACACTATGAATGCAAAGATGCACATGAAAAACAACAAAAGACACAAAATAAGAAAACATCAAGATCAAACAAGAAGACTTACCAAGAACAACTTGAAGATCACGAAGAACACTATGAATGCATGAATTTTCGAAAAATGCATAAATTTTTAGAAAAAATGCAATTGACACCAAACTTAAAATTGACTCAAGACTCAAACAAGAAACAAAAAAAGATTTTTGATTTTATGATTTTATTAATTTTTTTGGATTTTTGTATATTTTTTTCGAAAAGCATATAGAAAAAAGAAAATAAGAAATTCAAAAATTTTTAATAAGAATTCCAGGAATCTTTCAATGTTAGCCTAAAGCTCCAATCCAAGGGTTAGACATGGCTTAATAGCCAGCCAAGCTTTAGAAGATACAAATCAGTCATACAATAACAAATTTGATTAGCAACAACTAGCTTTCTCTTGTAATGATGACTTGGAAGCCTCAGTCCAAATGAATTTAGGCATGGCTCTACAGCCAGCCAGGCTTCTACATGCTTCATGAAACTCTAGAATTCATTCTTAAAAATTCTGAAATAACTTGGTGTTGTTGCCGGACCAACTTGGCACTGATGTTACCGGACCAAAGCTTGCCAGAAACTCGAACAATCCCCGGCAACGGCGCCAAAAACTTGATGCTCTAATCTTAATTCATAATTTATCACAACTTCGATACAACTAACCAGCAAGTGCACTGGGTCGTCCAAGTAATAAAACCTTACGTGAGTAAGGGTCGATCCCACGGAGATTGTTGGTATGAAGCAAGCTATGGTCATCTTGTAAATCTCAGTCAGGCGGATATCAAATGGTTATGGAGTTTTCAAATAAAAATAATAAATAAACAAAAAATAAAGATAGAAATACTTATGTAATTCATTGGTGAAAATTTCAGATAAGCGTATAGAGATGCTTTCGTTCATCTGAACCTCTGCTTTCCTGCTGTCTTCATCCAATCAATCTTACTCCTTTCTATGGAAAGCTGTATGTTAGGCATCACCGTTGTCAATGGCTACATCCTGTCCTCTTAGTGAAAATGGTCCAATGCGCTGTCACTGCATGGCTAATCATCTGTCGGTTCTCGATCATACTAGAATAGGATCCATTGATCCTTTTGCGTCTGTCACTACGCCCAGCACTCGCGAGTTTGAAGCTCGTCACGGCCATCCCTTCCCAGATCCTACTCGGAATACCACAGACAAGGTTTAGACTTTTCGAATCTCAGGAATGGCCATCCATGGGTTCTAACTTATACCACGAAGATTCTAATTAAGGAATCCAAGAGATACTCATTCAATCTAAGGTAGAACGGAAGTGGTTGTCAGGCACGTGTTCATAGGGAATGATAATGACTGTCACGATCATCACATTCATGTTGAAGTGCGAATGGATATCTTAGAAGCAGGATAAGTTGAATTGAATAGAAAAACAGTAGTACTTTGTATTAATTCATGAGGAACAGCAGAGCTCCACACCTTAATCTATGGAGTGTAGAAACTCTACCGTTGAAAATACATAAGTAATGAAGGTCTAGGCATGGCCGAATGGCGAGCCCCCATGATCTAAGAACTAAACGTCTCAAGATGTCTAATACAATAGTAAAAAGTCCTATTTATACTAAACTAGTTACTAGGGTTTACAGAAGTAAGTAATTGATGCATAAATCCACTTCCGGGGCCGACTTGGTGTGTGCTTGGGCTGAGCTTGAAGTTTACACGTGTAGAGGTTTCTTTTGGAGTTGAACGCCAAGTTGTAACGTGTTTTTGGCGTTCAACTCTGGTTCGTGACGTGTTTCTGGCGTTTAACTCCAGACTGCAGCGTAGAACTGGCGTTCAACGCCCTTTTGCATCATCTAAACTCAGGCAACCTATGGACTATTATATATCGATGGAAAGCCCTGGATGTCTACTTTCCAACGCCGTTGAGAGCGCGCCATTTGGAGTTCTGTAGCTCCAAAAAATCCACTTTGAGTGCAGGGAGGTCAGAATCCAACAGCATCAGCAGTCCTTCTTCTACCTCTGAATCTGATTTTTGCTCAAGTCCCTCAATTTCAGCCAGAAAATACCTGAAATCATAGAAAAACACACAAACTCATAGTAAAGTCCAGAAATGTGAATTTAACATAAAAACTAATAAAAACATCCCTAAAAGTAACTAGATCCTACTAAAAATATACTAAAAACAATGCCAAAAAGCGTATAAATTATCCGCTCATCACAACTAAAGCCAAACAAATATAATTACTAAAACCAAAATGCAATGCAATGAAAACTAAGTAAAACAAGTAGAAAATAAGGTAAAAGAGAGAAAAGAGAGAGGTGGAGGGGGTGGGAAAGTGCTTTAGGGCTTAATACAATGTGCAATAAAAATTTTGCCCATAACAGCACCTGTGCGTACACATAGGTATGTGTGCATACGCACGCCAGGCGAGACATGGGAGGTATACGCTCGCACAAGTCGTGCAAACGCTCTGGACAGAAGGGGGTGTAAGAGTTGTGCGTACGCACCAGTGTGTGCGCACGGACAGAACACTTTTTTTCTTTTTTTTTTTAGGAAGGATCATGTGTGTGTGTGCACACGGGTCCGTGCGCTCTTACAAGAGCGAAAAGAAAAGGGGTTCACGTGCACAGGCTGTGCCAACGCTCTCAACAGAGGAAGTGCAAGCTCGCGTGCGGACGCACACGTCTATGCGGCCGCACAAAGAGCGCGATAAGGAACATGCTTGCGTACGTACAAGATGGTGCACACGCACAGACCAAGGAAAGCAGGGGAGCACCCACACACAGACCGTGTTGGCGCTGCGAACATGGAGCAATATAAAGAGTGTGCGGGCGCACAGGCTTGTGCGCTTGCACAGGTCGTGAAACTCACAGTTGTGTGCGTATGCACAGCAGCGTGCATACGCACAGATGCCCTATTTTGTAAAAATTTTTCTTTCATTTCTAAGGTGCTATGCCTTAGCTCAATCAACATTCCAACCCCAAAGCATTCAAAACATCACAAAATCATGATCCATATGCAAATTAACCTACTAAACTCAAAATTAAACTAATCCTAGGCTAACTAAGACAAGCAATTATGCAATAAACTAAGACTATAAACAAAGAGAAGGGTAAGAAAGATGTTACCATGGTGGGGTGTCTTCCACCTAGCACTTTAGTTTATAGTCCTTAAGTTGGACTTGTTGAGGAGATCTAGCTAGGGTGGCTTGTGTTTCCACTCCTCCTTGAATCTCCATCCAAGCTTGCACTTCATAGGTCCTTCGGGATCCCATGTTCGAGTTTCCCGTTCACCTTTTTGTTGTCCTTTATGCTTCAAGCCAGACGGATAAGCTCCTAATTGATCCTTGAAGTAACCCAACACTCTCCGAAAATCACCCAATTGTGCTCTACACACCACTTGAACTCCAAATCTTGAATGGATTTTCTTGAAGAACCTTGGATTCTCTTGGCAACCCACACGTCTTTCTCCACCATGTACCAACCTAAGAAGGATCTTGAGTTGGTAATCCGTCTCCAAGATAGCATATTGGTGGGGGCCAATGAAGCTCATAGGTGAAATTACCACCTACTCAATATGCTCTTGGTTGTCAACTCCTTCCTCGCCAACTTCCTCTTCCTCCTCTTCCCCATCACTCACATCGTAACATGGAGGTTATGAAAAGTCTACCTTTATGTCTTTCTCAAGCTCAATGGGAAGAGGCTCATTAGGATCATTAAGGGGATTGATCAAGGAGGACAAAAAATCATTTATGATGGAATCCTCATCTTGATCACTCTCCCTCAACTCTCCCCTTCTCTCCTCTAATTCCAATACTCCACTTTCTCCCTCTTATTCCAATTCATGCTTTATCTCTTCTTCTTTCCCCTGTGGCTCCATGCTCTCCTCTTAACTACACCCTTCAATTGCTCCTTCACACTCTTCAAAAGGAGTGCCTTGATCGGATGAGCGTAGTAGAACCAAGCGATTCAACGCTTCAGCTATGGTAGCCATGAATTGCCCTTGTGTGCTTCGGAATCCTTCTTGCTCTTGGAGAAAAGCTTGAAGGTCTTATTGGTCTTGGGCTAAGGATGGGAAAGCTTCACATTGGGGTGAAAATTGAGATTCATAATTTGGGAGAAAGGTTGTATATGTGGGAGGTGACTCATGTTGGCAAGTGTTTAAAGGTGGTATGTAAGAAGGTGGATGTTGGTATTGGTGTGATGTTTGAAAATATGGTGATTGAGGGTTATGTTGGGGGTATGGGTCATAGGCATATGGTGGTGGAGGTGTATAGTCATAGTGAAATCCACCATATCCTTGGTTTGGGTATGCATATTGGGGAGGGTGTGGCTCATTGTAGTATGGAGGAGGTTGCTCCTTCCAAAATAGATGCTTCAATCCCATGATGCAATCCAAAATTGAAGTTATCAATCCCTACAAAATGATAACAACCAAACTCCAAACAAAGAGGGTGATAACTCATAGAGAAAATAGAAAATAAAAACAAAATACATCAATTAACAAAATAAGCAAAAATCCTAATTTATAACAAAAACAAGCAAACAACCCAAAAAGTATCTATTCACACTATTCACACATTTACAACAACCAAAATATAGCACTCATGGCGCTAGCTCCCCTGCAACGGCGCCAAAAACTTGATAAGAGAGAATTATACCAATTCGGAATTAAATAGATTTCCATTGTGAGTATAGTCTAAACCGGTAATGAATCCTCTCAATCAAATTTAATTCAAGATAATGTCACTATTCAATACAAAATTTACCGAGAGTATTTAGACTCCCGGGTCATTCTCCCTAGGAACTAGTGACAACAAGTGCATACAATTTTGGTTGTGGAAAGCAAGGGGTTTCAATGATTGAAGTGAACAAATAAAGAGATAAAAGAACAATCCAAAATTGCAATTAATAAAGTAATAAAAGAACAAAAGAACTATGTATGTAATATGGACAAGTAAAACTATAAAGTGATAGAAAAGTGGTTTAAAACATAAATGAAACCTTGACTTGGGAAGAATTATGGAATCCTATCATTGTCATAACCACAACTATGGTAATTATCATGAGTTAATCTCGCTTAGTTAACCCCAACCATCGAGGAGTAAGTCAAGCAAGCATAATTGATCTTAATCCATAAGTCCTAACCAACTTACCAAACTAGTTGGTAAAAGGCTAGCTTTAATGGAAACAAGAATCAACCAACTCCTCAAGAATTATCACTAAATGTTGGACATTATGGCTCTAGTAATCCATAAACTCATTTTCTCCAAGCCAAGGGGTGGAAATTACCCCATAATCAAACTTGGCATTTCATCAAACACCTAATATGCATAATCATAAAATATGGTAAAATTGGTAAATTAATGAAAGCTATGAACCATAAATGATAACAAGCAATCAAAGCAACTCAACAAACATAAAATAAGCATCAAACATTAAATTCATGAACCAAAACTCAAAATTGCAAGACTATGTAAATGTTGACAAGAGACATGAAAATATAAGAAAGTGTAGAACAAGTAATGTAATTAACAGAGAAATTAAAGAAATACTTACAATGCAATTGCTAGAATCCAAAATCAAACTTGAAGTATAAAATTCTACAAACCCTAATCAAAACCCTAAGAGAGAATTTTCTAATCTACACTACTCCTACTCCTACTATGTGTTTTCTACCCTACATGTGAGCTCCTCCAAGCTATATGTTGATATACCCTTCATATAGCCTTCCAATCCAGCTTTCAGCACTTCAGAAATGGGCCTAGAGACCCTCAAAACTGCGCAGCACGTGACTTTTTAATAGAGGCATGCGCTGGTACCTGTGCGGACGCACAGATGTGTACGTCCGCACACTTCGCCGAATTTCTACTTGTGTGTATGCACAAAGGGTTGTGCGTACGCATGCATGTTGATTTCCTTTTTGTGCGTACGCACGCATCCTTGTGCGCACGCAAGCATGGCTCTGTGCTTTCTCCTTGTTTTCTTCATGTTTTCTCCCTTTGTACATGCTTCCTTCCACTTTTGCCTATCCATCCTTGCCTCTTTGACCTGAAATCACTTAACAAACATGTCATGGCATCAAATGGAATAAAAGTGAAATTAAATTGCTTATTTCAAGCACAAAAATGCATGTTTTCATATTTAGGTCTAATTTAGGGATCAAACACAAAAGTATGCTATTATGGTGCTTAAGTGTAGGTTTATGTGATGAAATCCACTCAAATCAAGCTAAAATATATCAGGAAATATGGACTCATCAGTGACTCATCACCTCTTGCAGCCGTTTTGAATTTAGGTTTTTCTTTGCATCATGAGCAACTAATTTCCTCTATTAAGGTTAGAAGCTCTGTTCATCTTTTTATGGATTATTGAGCTAAGTGTTTTACTTTATTTGAAGTTTATGCTTTGATCTATTTCATGATTGAGTTTTCGTTCTTCATCCCTAAAGATTTAGAATTGTTGGAAAATATTCTAAATCCGTTTTGGATTCTAAATATTATTTTGGAAAAAGTAATATTGGAATTAGCTTGAAAACTCTTTCTCACTACTTTTTTATTTAACTAGGTATAGTGTTTTAAAGAGTGTGCGATACATATTGAATTTCAATTGCTCTAGTTTGAATAAGTGACATAAAATTTGGATTAGAAAACTTTTGGGAATCATTATTTCTTGTAAGTTTTAATTGTTTATGGTTAATCTTGAATCTTATTTGAAATTGAATCAGAATTGTACTTCACCACTTTTCTTAAGTAATTGACTAAGGAATTAGCGATTAATTAGGTTAAAGAAAAACTAAATTACCAACGAATTAGGATTTGGTTAGTTGTGATTTGTCATGATTGATCTTTGTATACCTCAAATAAATGAACACAAGGATTATTTGTCCAAAGAGTGAACATCTCTCAAACCTTAACATCCTCACCATTGTTGTCTTCATTCACTCACTGTTTGCTATTTTATTGCTCTCTGTCACTCCTCTGTTTATTTGATTTGTCTAATTAGAGCAATCAATTAATCCTTGTTGCTTAGTTCTTTAATCCTCGTGGGAATGATAACTCACTCACCGTGATATTACTTGATACAATTCGGTGCACTTACCAAGTTGTAGTTTTGAAAAATCCGCATCAAGTTTTTGGCGTTGTTGTCGGAGATTAATTGAGATTAACAACTACCACATTAATCGATTCTATAAATTAGACTTTCTTTTTATGTTCTTTTGCTACTCACTGGAATTTTCTTTACTGTGACGTTAAGAATTCCATCTTTTCTCTTTGTTTTTCCTTATTGCATGCAGAAAAACAAAGACAAAGAACCTCTCTTATTTGATCTACAAATTGAGAGAATTCTTCATCAATTAATACAAAAATCTAAAATTTAGGAGGAGAAAATTCAAGAGGATCTTGAGCAAGAAAGCAAGGCAAACAACAATGCAAATGCAAGGAGAACTCTTGGAGACTTTGCTACATCCCACAGAAATAGTTGTGGGAGTAGCATAGCGACGCCCACTATGGAGGCAAATAATTTTGAGTTGAAGCATCAACTCATTACTTTGGTGCATCAAAATTGCCAATTAAGTGGGAGCCCTCAAGAAGATCCCAATTTATTCGTCTCTAGCTTCCTACAAATATGTGGCACAGTCAAATTCAATGGCGTCTCTGCTGAAACTTATTGTTTGATGTTGTTTCCATTCTCTGAAGGGACTGAGCCAAGCAATGGCTTGAAACTCAACCAAAGGAGAGCATAGTAACATGGGATGATTTGGTTAATAAGTTCTTAATCAAATTCTTTCTACCATAGAGTTTGCCAAAGCTAAGACATGATATCCAAACCTTCACACAAAAAGATAAAAAATCCCTTTATGAAACTTGAAAAAGGTACAAAAAATGTTGAGAGAGTGCCTCCAAGATATGTTTGTTGATTGGGTGCAAATCCAAATCTTCTATGATGGGCTCAGTTATGCTTCTAGAACTTTATTAGATTCCTCAACAAGAAGATCCATGCATATGAAGACCACTGAAGAAGCCTTGGAATTGATTAAGATTGTGGCTAACAGTCAATATTTATACACCTCTAAAAAAATAATGAAGAAAGGTGTGATGGAGTTAAATACTCTGGATGCTTTTTTGGCACAAAACAAGGCTATGTCTAAACAAATTGCCTCACTCACAAAGCAAATGGGGCAACACCTTAATCATATGCATTGAGAAAAAAAATAAAAAAAAAAAAACACAAAAACTTGACGGAGAAAAAATTTCGGTAAAGATTTTCAAAAAGATTATCGCGTTGCAAGTATAGTTCTAAACCGAAAACTAAACCTCAATCAACGTTTAATTTGTTTGTTACAATACAAACCCAATAAAAATAAACCGAAGTATTTAAACCTCGGGTCGTCTCTCAAGGAATTGCAGGGAAGTGTACTTATAATTGGTTATGAAAAAGTATTTTTGGGATTTTTATGATAAGAGACAAGTAATGTAAATAACAAGGAAATAAAATAACAACTAAGAAAAGTCCTAGCAAGGATTGATAATTGGAATTCCTATCCTCATTATCATCATCAATTGTGATGGTAATTTCCTTTTGCTTTCACTTAGTTACCTCTAACAATGAAGGAAAGTCAAGTGAACAAAATCAACTTAAGTTCGCAAGTGCTAATCAAAGATTAGATTTAGTGAAGCCTAAGCCAACCAGCAAGTCTCAATCACCAATCACCAAAAGAATTTTGATAACTCAAGAGTCTCTAATTAATCAATCCAAGTTAAGAACATGAAAATCTAATTTAAAATCCAACCAAATATTTTATCAAACACTTGGAAGGCATAGAATAAAAACATAGAAAACTAACAAGACATAGCAAAATCTAAAACTAACCAAAGCAAGGAAATAACAATAACAAAGCAATTGAACAATAAGAAACATGAAACATGAATTGCATTAATGAAAATTGAGAGTAACATATGAACTCATAAACTAAATTAGCAAAATAAAGGAATCAATAAGAGAGGTAGATAACTAAAGTGCTAGAATAAATAAGAGTAGAAGAAAACTAAATTAAAGCAAGATAGAATTCTGAAATTGAGAAGAAACAAGACTAAAAATCCTAAAACCTAGAGAGAGGAGCTAGAAAACTACATCTAAAACCTAACCAATATGAATGAATGTGTGAATGATTGATTCCCCCCTTCCAGCTCCACACTACAGCCTCTAATCAGTGTTTTCAGGCTTGGATCTGGGTCCAAATCAATCCAGAAATCGCCCCTAGTGTTTTCTGTAAATTGTAGCACGTGACGCTCTGTCACGCGTACGCGTCAGCCATGCGTAGGCGTCACTGAACAAAATCTTGGTCACGCGTGCGCGTCATCCACGCGTACGTGTCGCTCAAAGTATGGCGCGATCATGCGCATACGTCGTACATGCGTGCGCGTCAGAATCAGCTTCTCAAATCTCTATTTTCTTGTGTTCCTTCCACTTTTGCATGCTTCCTTTCCATCCTCTAAGCCATTCCTGCCCTAGAAAACCTGAAATTACTTAACACACATATCACGTCATCGATGGTAATAAAAGAAGATTAAAACTTAGCAAATATAATGCCAAAGAAGCATGTTTTCAATCATAGCACAAAATTAGGAAGGAAAATGTAAAACATGTGAATTATATGCATAGGTGTGAGAATAATGGATGAAATTCGCTCAATTCAATACAAAATAAACCGTAAAATGGCAGTTTATCAGTCTCCCCACATTTAAACATTAGCATGTCCTCATGCTAAGATCAAGAGAAGCTATAAAGGAGTGAAGAGGAACGGTAGAATTTATGCAATGCAACCTATCTATATGAATGCAACTAAATGCAAAATACTTTTACGTACTTGGTTAAAAGTAAATAAATTTTTCAAGAACAAATATAAACTGGATCTCACTAATTCAAATCATAAAATAAAGTACAAATTGACTTGCAAGAAGAAATCTCGTGAAAGCCAGGAACAAAGAATCGAGCATCGAATCCTCACTAGAAGTGTATACACTCTAATCGCTCAAATGTTTAAGGTTCAATTCTCTCAATTCTCTACTAATCTTGCTTTCTAAGACTTACTTTTCTTCTACCAATCAACAAAAATTTAATGCACAAATACACATATCAAGAGGTCTTTTAAGGGTTGTAATGGGGTTAGGGTCAAGGTAGGATTCTTTTTGGTTAAGTGGACTAAAATCTAATCCTTGATTAACCTAAACTTCCCACCTAACTTAAGGCAATCCATGTAATAAAAATACAAAATCTAACTACCCATTAACTATGTTTTGCCATATATTCATGCATCCCAAATTTGAATACAACAAATATGCATTGCTACCACCATTTACTTTAGGGCATTTTGTCCCCTTTTTCATTATTTTCTCTTTTTTTTCTTTTTTATTTTTCTTTTATTTTGTTTTTCTTAATGCATATGATTAAGGTATTGAATGCATGAACATGTCCTCAACATTCTTTTCACATTTTCACCAAAAAAAAGTCTAACATACTTAATTCCCAAACCAAATATTTCCAAACCCAATTTTCCCACACTTAAATCATGAGCACTCTCACTAGTCTAAGCTAACCAAGGATTCAAATTAAGGACATTATTATTTTGCGCTTAGAGTTAGTGATGAGCTAAAGTAAAGAATAAATGGGGTAAAATAGGCTCAACGTTGGTTTGCAAAGGATAATGAAAGGGTAAGGCCATATGGGTATGTGAGCTATAGTGAAACAAAAGGCCTCAATCACGTAAGTGTATGCATACATCAAATAATGGAAATATAGAATTAAGCAAGATAAAGATCACAATTTTAGAGAAAACAACACAAACCAAAACAAAATATTGGTTGATAAGATGCAACCAATCAAATAGGTTCAAAATCTCACTGGTTTTGTGTTCTAGCTCTAAAACCATGTTCCAAAATAAATTCTTTCAAGCAAGTTTAACAAAAAATTTTAATTCAAATGGTGAAATGCTCTAAAATAATTTCTTGAAAAAGAATTCATCACTTCAACCAAGTAGTACATACATGCAAGCAACTAACTACACATGCAATCTATCATGCAATGCAACAACTCAGTAACAAAGAAAACTAAACATTGGTGTTGAAAAGAAAATAACTAAACCACGGAAGCTGGTGTCGACCTCCCCACACTTAAAGATTGCACCGTCCTCGGTACATGCAAAGAGGTGCAAGTGGACGGGTTGCTACAACTGATCCTCTTTCTCCAAAGATTGTGCGAAGGAACTTATTTGTCTACCTCATTTAGAAGTTTTTCGTTTCTCTTCTTGGTGGCCATCCTGAAAGAAGAGAAAAAGGAAGAAGAATAACCCACAAACAAAGATATGTAAACAAATAAAATATGGGTGGGCAAATGCCAAACAATAATGAGGTTCTCAACTACATGGTAGCTATAACATGCAAGTGAGAAAACAATATAAGCAACGGGCAAGTGGAATAAATACCAAACAAGTTAAGAAGCACCCAAAACAATGCAAGAAATATGCAACAGTTGAGTAAGAAAAGTTAACACCAATGGAAAATTAGCAAACTTAGAAAAGAAAATAAAAACATGCACAAAGTGAAAATGCAATGAATGATAGTATACAAATGCAATTTGTAAAAGAGAATGAAGAATAAGAAAAATGATAAGTGAACTTTTGAAAAGTGAGAGAAGAAGAATGTAAGAAAGGAAGAAGAAAGAAGAAGAAAGGAGAAAGAAAGAAGAAGAAAGGCATAAACAAAGCGCAAACGCGACGTGCGTGCATGGGCAACACGTGCACGTGAAAACAGAAATAGGCGCGCGACGCGTGAGCATTGTCTACGCGTACGCGTGGATACCCCAAAACAAAAACTGACACGTGAGTATCGGTCACGCGTACGCGTGACTACTCGCGTGCTAGACGCGCGATTCCATCATTCCACCAGCACAACTCTCTGTTCAATGGACCAAAGTGTGCCGAATTTGCATACCACGCGTACGCGTCGCTGACGTACACGTGTGGAATGACAAAATTGCTAGTGAGGCGTACACGTGGAGCACGCGTACGCGTGTGGTGGGTTGTGCGCCAGGCACCCCTCCCGCACAGTTCCAGCGTAACTCTCTATTCATTATGCTAGAGAATGAACCTCCATATGACGTGTGCGCGTCATGTGCACCTTTTTTTTAATTTTACAAGCTACCAAGGCAATGTCAAAAATTAATAAACAAGCGAAATCACAATGTAAACTAAATAAACCTAACTAAAAATGAAGATTTAACTTATTACCAATGTAAATAAAAGAGAAAATAGAAAGAATTTACCATGGTGGGTGTCTCCCACCTAGCACTTTTAGTTAAAGTCCTTAAGTTGGACATTTGGTGAGCTCCTTGTCATGGTGGCTTGTTCTTAAACTCATCTTGAAACTTTCACCAACGCTTGGACTTCCAATAAGCTCGAACATTTCCAAACAAATTCACCAAACCTTGATGAAGTTCCTTACAAGCTTTGAGCTCCCAAAGTTGATCCTCTTGTATGCCGGGATCCCAAATCTTGTTTCTACACTCGTCTTTAAGTTGATCATCATTGTTCCAACCAGGTGGCAAGTAATCCGAATTCTCAATGAAATACCAAACTCTTCTCTTAGATCCAACCAAATGATCACTAGTACAATGATGAACGGATTTTTGGTGGTATAGAATTTCACAAATAAAATCTTGTTGAAAGTATAATTTCTAAACCAACAATAATCTTTTCATACAAAAATTTGGTTGTCACAAGTAACAAACTCCTATAAAAATAAACCGAAGTATTCAAACCTCGGGTCGTCTCTCAAAAGAATTGCAGGGAAGTGTTCTTGTTATTGGTTATGAGTTGTATATTTTGGGGTTTTTGAATAAGGAAACAAGGAAAGTAAATTGCAAGAATTAAACTAACAACTAGAAAAGCTTTTGGCAAGGAATGAGAACTAGAAGTCCTATCCTCGTTATCATCCTCAATTGTGACAAAGAATTATCCATTGCTACCACTTAGTTAACCTCTAGCTATGGTGGAAAGTCAAGTGGATGAATCAATTTGATTCCTCAAGTCCTAGTCAACTCCTAAGGAAAGACTAGCTTTAGGGGAATTCAAATCAATTAGCAACTTTTAATTATCAATCAACAAAGGAGTTTGATAACTCAAGTGTCACCAATTACTCAACCAAAGCCAAAAGGAAATAAGTCTAATCTAGAATCCAACTAAGCATTTTCTCAAACACTTGGAAGACGCAAAATAAAAAGATAGAGAATTAATAAGGGATAATAAAATCAAAACAACCAATTGCAAACATAAATGACTAACAATTAAAGAGAGTAACCATAAACATAGAGAACATAAATATCATTAAAAGAAACCAAACGTAACAAGAGATCATAAACATAAAAATGGTGAAAAAGGGAATTTAACAAGAGAAGAAAATAAACTAAAGTAATAGAATAAATAATAATAGAAGAAAACTAAATTAAAGGAACACTGAACCTGAAATTTGAGAAGAAATAAACCTAAAAACCTAAGAACCTAGAGAGAGGAGAGAGCCTCTCTCTCTAAAAAACTACATCTAAAACCCTAACTAATGTGTAAAATGAATGAATGAGAAGTGAATCAATAATTCTACTCTACTCCCAACCTCTAATCTATGTTTTCGGGCTTGAAACTGGGCCAAAAATAGCCCAGAAATCGCCCCCAGCGATTTCTGATACGTACAGCACGTGGCTCCATCACGCGTACACGTCATACACGCGTACACGTCACCTAACAGCTAGGCAACTATGGCAAATTGCATATCATTTCAAAGCCCCGGATGTTAGCTTTCCAACGCAACTAGAACCGCCTCATTTGGACCTCTATAGCTCACGTTATGATTGATTTAATACGAAGAGGTCAGGCTTGACAGCTTTGCAATTCCTTCAATTTCTTGTATTCCTTCCACTTTTGCATGCTTTCTTTCCATCCTCTAAGCCATTCCTGCCCTATAAACCCTGAAAGCACTTAACAAACATATCACAGCATCGAATGGTAATAAGAAAGGATTAAACATAGCAAATTTAAGGTCAAAGAAGCATGTTTTCAATCATAGCACAAAATTAGAAAGGAAAATGTAAAACATGCGATTTCTATGAATAAGTGTGAGAATAATGGGTAAAATTTAGTAAATTAAGTATAAGATAAACCGTAAAATAGCGGTTTATCATACAACCCTTGCATCTAGCTCTTGAAATCGCAACCTTGATGAGTCTTGATTTGCAACTCCAACCACTAAACATCCTTCTCTTACACTTAATTCCACAAAGCCGCCTAAGTTGGTCATCTGTTTCAAGAATACCATACTCAAGTGGGATAGTAAAGCAAATAGAGATAAGTTTTACCCACTCAAATGAAGTAGTAGACGGCAACCTAGGTAGAGAAGTCTCCAACGATCTTGACAAAGCATATTCAACTCCCGTCCAACCTTATCGAAGGACTTCCACCTTTTGAAAAGATTATTCACTTCCAAGCTCTTCCTCATCGAGTTCACCCAACTCTTCTCCGTCACTCACATCATAACCATGAGGTTGAGAGAAATCTACCTCAATGTTTCTTTCAATTTCATCGGGAGAAGGTTCTTCAAACTCAAGGGGTTCACTTGTGGATGCAAATTCATTACTAGGATGGCTTGATTCATGATCATCATCACCAAGGGAACTTTCTTCTTTATCTATTCCATCCAATTCTTCATAGGGAATATGTCTTGGAGGTTGTGCACTACCCTCCTTAACATCAATTTCAAGCTTCTTAGAGGAATGCTCTATAACTCTAGATTTCCATGGAGGTTTAGCATCTACTAAGTCTTCGACCAATTCTTCTTCTTCAACAATCACGGCTTCCTCCAATTGTTCCAATACAAAGCCACATTCCTCACTTTCCACCAGAGTGCCTAATCTCTCTTTCATGCTAGTGCAGTGAAGCTAAATTATCTACTACCTCGGTCAAGGTAGCTATAAATTCTAGTATCGTCTTTTGCATCTCTCTTTGCCCTTGAAGAAGAACACCAAGAGTGTCATCCATTAGAGATTGGGGCGGATATGAGGGTGCATTGCTTGGGAGGAAAGGTTCACGATAAGAGGGTGGTTTATCATGATAAAGATGTGGCGGTATAACACTCTCCATTTTTTTCACTTGTTGCACAACACACTTCAATCCCTTGTTCTCAAGTTGAGATTTGTTAGCCATGAGAGCTTCGTGTGATTTTCGGCTTTCCTCTCGCTCCATTTGATGGATGGTTGCTTGAAGTCGATCCATTGCTTCCTTAAAATGATCCTATGGCTCTTGTTCCGCTTAGCTAACATAATTAGGATCATAGTATGTTGAAAGTTTGCATACATTGGAGGTGGTGTATATTGAGGTGGTGGTTCTTGGGAGTAATTGAGTTAAAATTTGGGTGGCTCTATGTATGGCTCATATGGCTCATAAGGTGGTTGGTATAGTGGATATGGGTTAGGGTCATAAGGAAGTATTTGATTGTAGGTGGCTTGTGAGTATGGTGGTTCAAAACTATGTTGAGGAGGGGGTTCATAGGCATATGGTGGGGCTTGTTGGTAACTACAAGGGGTCCACCATATCCATTGGATTGATATGCATCCTAGAATGGCTCTTGCTCATAGTAAGTTGGTGGAGGTTGTTGCCAAGAGGGTTGTCCATAAGCTTGATGCTCCTCCCACCTTTGATTGTCCCATCCTTGATGCATGTTCTCATTGTAGCTTCCATTCCCTACAACATAGTTGTATCCACTCTCATAGCCAAATGGGTGAGAATTCATAGTAACCAGAGAAAATAAAAACAAAAACTAATAAGAAATCATGAAAATAAACTCCTAAAACTAGAAACAACTAACAAAGAAACGAAAAGCAAACATATTCACAATAACCAATAATAAGGCACACATTTGTAATTCCCCGGCAACGGCACCAAAAACTTGACAGAGGAAAAATGTCGGTAAAGATTTTCACAAAGATTATCGTGTTGCAAGTATAGTTCTAAACCGACAATTAAACCTCAATCAACGTTTAATTTGTTTCTCACAATACAAACCCAATAAAAATAAACCCAAGTATTTAAACCTCGGGTCGTCTCTCAAAGAATTGCAGGAAAGTGTACTTATAATTGGTTATAAAAAAGTATTTGTAGGATTTTTGTGATAAGAGACAAGTAATGTAAATAACAAGAAAATAAAATAACAACTAAGAAAATTCCTAGCAAGGATTGATAATTGGAATTCATATCCTCATTATCATCATCAATTGTGCTGGTAATTGCCTTTTGCTTTCACTTAGTTAACCTCTAACAATGAAGGAAAGTCAAGTGAGCAAAATTAACTTAAGTTCACAAGTTCTAATCAAAGATTAGATTTAGTGAAGCCTAAGCCAACCAGCAAGTCTGAATCATCAATCAACAAAAGAATTTTGATAACACAAGAGTCCCTAATTGATCAATTCAAGTTAAGAACATGAAAATCTAATTTAAAATCCAACCAAGCATTTTATCAAACACTTGGAAGGCATAAAATAAAAACATAGAAAACTAACAAGACATAGCAAAATCTAAAACTAACCAAAGCAAGGAAATAACAATAACAAAGCAATTGAACAATACGAAACATGAAACATGAATTGTATTAATGAAAATTGAGAGTAACACATGAACTCATAAACTAAATTAGCAAAATAAAGGAATCAATAAGAGTGGTAGATAACTAAAGTGCTAGAACAAATAAGAGTAGAAGAAAACTAAATTAAAGCAAGGTAGAATTCTGAAATTGAGAAGAAACAAGACTAAAAACCCTAAAACCTAGAGAGAGAAGCTAGAAAAATACATCTAAAACCTAACCAATGTGAATGAATGTGTGAATGATTGATTCCCCCCTTCCAACTCCACTCTGTAGCCTCTAATCGGTGTTTTCGGGCTTGGATCTGGGTCCAAATCAACCCAGAAATCGCCCCCAGCATTTTCTGTAAATTGCAGCACGTGACGCTCTGTCACGTGTACGCGTCACTGAATAAAATCCTGGTCACGCGTGCATGTCATCCACGCGTACGCGTCGCTCGAAGTATGGCGCGATCACACGCACGCGTGTACGATGTGTGCATGTCGGAATCAGCTTTTCAAAATCTCTATTTTCTTGTGTTCCTTCCACTTTTGCATGCTTCCTTTCCATCCTCTAAGCCATTCCTGTGCTAGAAAACCTAAAATTACTTAACACACATATCACGGTATCAATGGTAATAAAAGAGGATTAAAACTTAGCAAATTTAAGGCCAAAGAAGCATGTTTTCAATCATAGCACAAAATTAGGAAGGAAAATGTAAAACATGCGAATTATATACATAAGTGTGAGAATAATGGATAAAATCTGCTCAATTCAATACAAAATAAACTGTAAAACAGCAGTTTATCAGGCACATACAAGTATCTACAATGGGAACACAAGTTGTTGTCTGTAACTTGTATTGAGGACCTCACAAGGATGAAGAATGTGGATTGTTCAAGGAGGAGCAAGTAAATTACATGGAAAATTTTCAAAAGCCACCACATAATGACTCCTTCTCAAAAACCTATAATCTCAGATGGAGGAACCACCAAAGTTTTAATTAGGACAATCAAGAGCCAAAGAACTTCACTACACCTAACCACCTCAACCCATACAACCACAAATTCACCAAAGACTTTCTTCTTTGGAAACCAAATTCTCTTCTCTAGAAACTAAATTTTCCTCCATTGAAACCACCATTGAAAAAATATCCCAAGCCACTACCACAATAGCCCAAACCACCTCCACATTTATGCAAAAAACTCAAAGATTCATGGATAAAACAAGAGCCAACTTCTAAAATCAAGATGCATCCATTTGAAATTTGGAAGTACAAATAAAAAAAATTGTCAGACAATTCACAGAGAAACTATCCAACATTTTTTCAAGTGATACAATTCCCAACCTAAGAGAAGAATGTATGGCCATTAGCTTGAGAAGTGAAAAAGTGGTTAGCACCGAAAATAAAGCTCAAACACAGGCACCAAAAGTCCATGTGGAAGAGGAAAAGCAAGAGAAGGAGGGCACTCTTCATGCACTAACAATGGAAGTTCTAACAGAAAAGGAAACAGTGGCTCTTTATCAACCGAAAATTTCTTGTCCTCAAAGGTTCAAGGGGGAGAATCGAGAGAAGCAATACTCCAAATTCATGGAAGTGTTCAAGAAGCTTCACATCAATATTCCATTAATAGAAGCTTTGGAACAAATGCCTCTTTATGCAAAATTCATGAAGGAGTTGCTATCCAATAAGAGGACTTTAAAGGGGGATGAAACAATGGTAATGACCAAGGAATATAGTGCAATAATTCAAAGAAATTTGCCTAGAAAAATGAAGCATCTTGGAAGTTTCCAAATCCCTTGCATCATTAGAAAAACAACCTTTGAAAGAGCATTGTGTGATTAAAGGTCAGTATCAATTTCATGCCTCTCTCTATTAAGAAGCTACAAATTCAAGAGATGAAGTCCATAGGAATAGCTCTACAAATGGCAGACAAGTCAATAAAGCATACATGTAACACCCCGTTACCCTAAGCCTTACCTCTAGCCATAAAGCAAAGGATAACAAAGTGCCACGACAGTTCTAAAGCTTATAATATATAATATATATCCAAGAATTTATATAGTTAGAAGCCAGATAAAGAGGTAAAGCTCAAAGTTGCATAAACGGAATTACAAAACGCAAAGTGTTCACACAGGATAACTACATGCGTAGGTACAGACAGAACAAGACATAGTATATATAAAACCTTGTAGATAGCTCCAGGATACACAAGGTAATAATTAAATTAACAAGATATATATATAAGTATGATATACCAAAAAGAGGACTAGTCAGCTTGCGGAGTTTAGGCCGGCAAGTCAAACAGAAATACAAAAGAGTTTTGGAAGTTTACAACAACTTATACAACTTATCTCTCAAATCGAGCCTCTAAGGCCATAAAATCTAAAATAAAAAGGTGAAAAAAAGTACTACAACAAATAATCAAAATACAAAAGAGTGCATAAGATCCTCCACTCCGTCACAATATCGCAACTCACCGAGATGGGTTACGACCTGCATCTGAAAAACAACAACAACATATGGTATGAAAACTGAAAGTTCTCAGTATGGTAACAGTGCCCAATATATAAGATGTAAGGTTTTAGGATGCCAAAGAAAATCCTAGAACTTCACATCGAATACAGATATTCAAGCTTAACGAAATAAATAAATTAAACCATAAACCATAAACAGGGTTATCTAAACTTAGGAGATTTCTAACTAATACCAACCACACCGTTGTATCCCACAGCCTTCACCAATCTAACCTCCGTGCGATCCCATCGCCACCGCCTTCCGATCCTCCACAATGCTAGTAAAACACATTTAATGCAAACAAGAAAGCACAAATAATATTCATGTATAACAGGTAAATCAACTAGCATTTAGACATATTATTCAAATAGGCATAACTCAAGTAATAAAGCAAGAAAGCATGTAAAAGATGCATACTATGAATGTCTATCGTATTTGGCTCATGATATCGCTTATTGGTTCAAAATGCCAACTCGACACATCCCCAGGATGTCGCCTTTCTGCCACGACCAGGGATATAGTGCCCTACTCACTCTTTCTATATCTTGCGCCCAACGAGTTATAGTGCCCGGCACACTCTTTTGGGGTTATAGTGCCCGATTTTACTCTGGCGGCAGAAAGGTTATGTGAGCTGGAGACTGCCTCAGCCCATACGTTGGCACCGCTACCTCGACAAGCGGGAGACTGGCACAGTTCTTGCCCGAGGAGTATAGCGACTTACCAAAACAATGCACGTCACGTGAGCGGGAGACTGCCACAGCCCTCACATTCAAACGTAGGTGGGAGACTACCACAGTCCCTACGACAGAGAACAATGCATATCACAATCACATACTCAATCTTAGAGGTCACTGCTCATAGCAAAAGTCTGCTTATAGTCATCTCATTAACCATAATCATTCATGTTTCTCAATTCATGATCACCTCAACACTCTATCTAAACACTCCAGTTATTCCATCCACAGAACTTTCCAAGCCTAAATCACCATAACCAAAAATATCCCTTTTAATTCACATATTATTTTCTACCTTGATTCAAAGCCTAAAATACTAGCAAAAAGGTTTTAAACAGATGTTACAGAAGTTTGCAAGCTTGCTCGGAAGGTAAAATAGTTAAAAACAGGGTTTTATGTAAAAAATAGGACTTGTGCTTATGCACAGGGTTGTGTGCGTACGTACAACTTAAAACACCTACTTTGTTCAGTGAGTACACACAGAGGTGTACGTGGGCATACATGACAGATTTTTCAAATTTTCTGCAACATCACAGAAATAAGATTTTTTACCCTAACTTTCAACATTTATAACTTTCTCTACAAAATTTATTTTTCCTCAAACTTTATATCATTGTAAAGCTCTTTAAATCATATTTAATTTGAAACAAAAACCACTCAATTTTAAAATTGGAGGCTCAAGTTATGATCCGTCAAAGTTGGTTAAAAACAAGTTTTTACCAAAAACCTTTGAACCTCAAATTTACCAAAACTTTCAATTCAAAACCAAACTATTCACAATCCAACAATACCAAAATCACTCAAGAATCCATACCAAACATTCCTCAACCATATCAATCATTCAATCATATAATCCATTTAATACTCACCACATCGAACTCTAAGTTCAACCTAAATTCACATCAAAATTCCTCAATACAACCATTCAATATTTCCAACAATCATCAATGCTATGTATATCAAGTCTTTCATCCAATTAGTTCTATTATCATCAATCAATTCATTCAATTCATCAAACCTACTCAATCATTTGTTTTCAATATGAACCATAATAACTAACAATCAATATCATCATCAACATTCATCTTCAAACATCAACACACACCATCATAACTCATCAAATTCATCATACTCATCAATAATCATCATCTACCAACATATATATATATATATATGATCACATGCAAACACATTCAACCTCCATCCAAACTACCATCAAGCATAACATGTACATACAAATAATCATACAACCACATCATTCAAACCTATCTCAAAGGCCACTAGCCTAAGTGTCTAGAAATATTACATATTATATAAAGGAAACCGAAACCTTACCTTGGTTGATTATCCTCCACGCACAAAACCACTTCACCACAAGCTTTCCAATCTTCCACTCAACACCAAACAACACCAAGAACACTCTATAACATGAAGAACAACAAGGATCAAAGCTAGGGTTTATGATATACAACTAAACACAAGAGTTTAGTGATATATTACCTTGCTTGACGAGTTTTGGGGTAAAATCCACTATTCACCCAAGCTAGATTACACCTAAACAACAAAAATACAAAGAAACTCAAAAATCCAAAGCCATTTTTGAGTTTTGAACTAGGAAAGAAATCTAGAGCTAGAGAAAGAGTTTTTTACTAAAAAAAACTTAGTTATAAATGACGGGCTCAGTGAGAGCTTCGCGGGATCGCAAACAACTCGTCAATCGGAGCTCCGTAGCTCAAGTTATAAGCTTGAGAAGGAGAGGATGAATAGTAACAACGTCTTCTTCTCCTCTCTTCTCATCTACCCGAGTTCCCTCTCTTTCTTTCTATTAAAATGAGCTGAAAGCTCATTAATAGAACATATATATGTTGGGCCTTGAGCCCAATTTGTGTCCGGTCCAACCCGTTAGCATTTTTGGCCTGTTTTGGCCCAACTTTGGGCCGAAACCTTTAAAATTAGCATCCGATTTTTAACTTTAAAATTATCTTTGTCTTTTGAAAACAATAAATTCAATTTTTAAAATCTTATTTTTCTCAATACGTGATACCGGGATAGACTAGAGCCGTTACTATCGGCTTAAGCACCGATATGCATTTTTACAAAAAAATTTTCGCAAAAGATACATTTTTTCACTCAGAAAAATTCATTGAATTTAAAGTTCACCTTTATATTTTTTAATTATTATTTCTAAGTTTCCAAACCTATTTCAGGCTATTAAATTATTATTTTATTAAAGCGGTTATTCCAGTTCTTACATTCTCCCCTCCTAATTAGGAATTTCGTCCCCAAAATTCGAGTCGTTCGTATACCAATGACGATAGACCATCTTCATCTCTGATTCGAATTCCCACACGCCTTTCGTTGCGTCACTCTGATCGTTGCCATTCAGAACCTGACTTACTCCACTAAATCGAATAGAAATTTCTTTTCCTAAATCATCATCCTTTTAAACAAATACCGTTTTTGTAACATTTTTTAAAACCTTCAAAACAAGTTCAATATAAAAAATTTCACAATTAACAAAATCATAGAACTCACTTTTCTTTTAAAATGTATCATTTAAACTAAGAGTCTCAACCCAATTTCAAAACCAAATAATTTAAACCAAAAGTTCCAAACTAATTTCAAAATCATTCTAGTCTTTAAAACTTTTTCAGCAAAGTTCAAGGCCATACAGGTTAGAAATTAAAAATCCTAATTAAAAACCCCAAAAGTATACATTCTCATTCTGTAGTTGCATCTGTCAACACTCTACCGGCCACCATCACTGAGCTTCACCCAATAACTGATATGCCGTAAACTCCACGAACTAGTTTTCCGAAATATGTTGAGCTTGCCATGCATTGGCTAGGTTAGTCATCCTCACTATCTCTCTGTGAACGTGATTGACCTCATCCGTGAATTGTCATTCGGGGTCATGTCTAAATCAAACAATCGATATCGAGGTGATCAATCTCAACATCTCAAGCCTAGTGCCTCAATTATCCTAGAAAGGCACTCAGAAACAAGCATGCTATGCATATCAAACAGATATCCTAAATAGAACAAAAGAAAAACAACCAATGGTATGCAACGAAGCACAATCGGTCCATTCCGCAGGCTTACGAGGACGAACCGCTCCAAAGTGTTGAGGTCATTCGGTCAATGTCCTTTTGAAAATTGGCATGACTCCTTGATCTTTTGCATACGCTTTGCCAGAAACATAATTCCTAGCTTAATTAAAAGAGTTCCAACTCCTTTGCGGTGGAAGTAGTCTACGAGTCTCAGAAATACTCTGTTCTACCACGGTTGAGTATATCCTCATAGTAGGTACACAACTAACTGTAGGTGTTAGACTGCTGAAGTTCTTTGTCTTCATATAACAAATCATCTGCGTCCAAAGTGTAACACCTCGTTACCCTAAGCCTTACCTCTAGCCATAAAGCAAAGAATAACAAAGTGCCACGACAGTTCTAAAGCTTATAATATATAATATATATCCAAGAATTTTAGTAAAGCTTAAAGTCGCATAAATGGAATTACGAAACGTGAAGCGTTCGCCAATCTATAATTCCAAAAAAAGTAGGATCTTTCGGGGAGCCAACATTTAGATCCAACTCTACCCAAAGTTTTCTGGTTTACCCCAACATTCCCCACTTGTCCGACTGTTGCTGAGAATTGAACGAGGAGCCGTATGAGGTGAAAATCTCATGTACGGTTCTGTAGAGTGGCAGTAAGGGTGTCAAGGAAGCTTTTCGGATGGTATGCCTCTAGGAATTTCTGGTACCTTCAATTTTATGATTGTAACTAAACGCGTAGACACGGACAGAATAAAACATAGTATATATAAAACCTTGTAGATAGCTCCAGGATACACAAGGTGATAATTAAAATAACAAGATATATATATATATATATATATATATATATATTATTCTTATATATAAAAAACACTTGTAGATAGCTCCAGAATACACAAGGTAATAATTAAATTAACAAGATATATATATGATATACCAAAAAGAGGACTAGTCACAGCCTGTGGAGTTTAGGCCAGCTAGTCAAACTGAAATATAAAAGAGTTTTGGAAGTTTAAAACAACTTATACAACTTATCTCTCAAATCAAGCCTCTAAGGCCATAAAGACTAAAATAAAAAGGTGAGAAAAAGTACTACAATAAATAATCAAAATACAAAAGAGTGCATAAGATCCTCCACTCCGTCACCATCTCGCAACTCACCAAGGTGGGTTACGACCTGCATCTAAAAAATAACAACATATGGTATGAGAACCGGAGGTTCTCAGTATGGTAACAGTGCCCAATATATAAGATGTAAGGTTCTGGGATGCCAAAGGCAATCCTGGAACTTCACATCGAATACAGATATTCAAGCTTAACGAAATAAATAAATTAAATCATAAACCATAAACAGGGTTATCTAAACTTAGGAGATTTCTAACTAATACCAATCACCCCGTTGTATCCCACAACCTTCGCCAATCTAACCTCTGTGCGATCACATTGCCACTGCCTTCGGATCCTTCACAAGGTCAATAAAATACATTTAATGCAAATAAGAAAAGCACAAATAGTATTCATGTGTAACAGGTAAATCAACTAGCATTTAGACATATCATTCAAATAGGCATAACTCAAGTAATCAAAGTAAGCATGCATGTAAAAGATGCATATGATGAATGTCCATCCTATTTGGCTCGTGATATCACTTGTTGGTTCAAAATGCCAACCCGACACATCCCCAGGATGTCACCTTTCTGCCACGACTAAGGATATAGTGCCCTGCTCACACTTTCTTTATCCTGTGCCCCGCGAGTTATAGTGCCTGGCATACTCTTTTGGGTTATAGTGTTGGAGTTCACTCTGGCGGCAGAAAGGTTATGCGAGTGGGAGACTGCCACAGCCTTCATATCTCAACGTAGGCGGGAGACTATCTCGGCCCATACGCCGGCACTGCTACCTCGACAAGTGGGAGACTGCCACATCCCTCACATCCAAACGTAGGCGTGAGAGTGTCACAGCCCCTACGACAGAGAACAATGCATATCACAATTACATACTCAATCTCAGAGGTCACTGCTCATAGCACAAGTCTGCTTATACTCATCTCATTAACCGTAATCATTCATGTTTCTCAAGTCATGATCACCTCAACACTCTGCCCAAACACTATAGCTATTCCATCCACAGAACTTCCCAAGTTTAAATCACCGTCTTCTAAACTCAAAACCAAAAATATCCTTTTTATTCACTTATTATTTTCTCCCTTGATTCAAACCCTAAAATACTAGCAAAAAGGTTTTAAACAACTGTTATAGAAGTTTGCAAGCTTGTCGGGAAAGTAAAACAGTTAAAAACAGGGTTTTAGGTGAAAAACAGGGCTTGTTTGTACGCATAAAGTTGTATGCGTACGCACACACTAGAAGGCCTTTTCGAACTGTGCATACGCATGACGTTGTGAGTATGCACAACTTGAAACACCCACTCTATTCTATGCATACGCATAGAGGTGTGTGTGGACACACATGATAGATTTTCCAAATTTTCTGCATGAAACATCACAGAAATCAGATTTTTTATCCTAACTTTCGACATTTATAACTTTCTCTACAAAATTTCTTTTTCCTCAAACTTTATGTCATTTTAAAGCTCTTTAAATCATATTTAATTTGAAATAAAAATCACTCCATTTCAAAATCGGAGGCTCAAGTTATGATCCGTTGAAGTTGGTTAAAAACAAGTTTTTACCAAAAACCATTAAACCTCAAATTTACCAAAACTTTTAATTCAAAACCAAACTATTCATAACCCAACAATACCAAAATCACTAAAGAATCCATATCAAAAATTTCTCAACCATATCAATCATTCAATCATCTAATTCATTTAATACTCACCTTATCCAACTCTAAATTCAAGCTAAATTCACATCAAAATTCCTCAATACCACGTTTTAATATTTCCAACAATCATCAATGCTACATATATCAAATCTTTCATCCAATTAGTTCTATTATCATCAATCAATTCATTCAATTCATTAAACCTCCTCAATCATTTGTTTTCAACATGAATTATAATAACCAATAATCAATATCATCATCAACATTCATCTTCAAACATCAACAACCACCATCATAACCCATCAAAGTCATCATACGCATCAATAATCATCATGTACCAACATATATATATCATCACATGCAAACTCATTCAACCTCCATCCAAACTACCATCAAGCATAACATGTACATACAAATACTCATACAACCACATCATTCAAACCTATCTAAAAGGACAGTAGCCCAAGTGTTCAGAAACATTACATATTACATAAAAGAAATCGAAATTATACCTTGCCCGATTATCTTCGATGCACAAAACCCCCTCACCACAAGCTTTCCAAGCCTTCAGTCAACACCAAATAACACCAAGAACACTCTATAACATGAAGAACAACAAGAATCAAAGCTAGGGTTTATGACGTAGAACTAAACACAAGGATTTAGTCATGTCTTACCTTGTCTCACGAGTTTTGGGGTAAAACACACTACTCACCCAAGTTAGATTACACCTAAATAACAAAAACACAAAGAAACTCAAATATCCAAAGCTATTTTCGAGTTTTGGACTAGGAAAGAAAACTGGAGTTAGAGAAAGAGTTTTTTACCAACAAAACTTAGTTAAAAATGACGAGTTCGGCAAGAACTTCGCGCGGCCGCAAACGGCTCGTCAATCAGAGCTCTGTAGCTCAAGTTATGAGCTTGAGAAGGAGAGGATGAATAGTAACAATATCTTCTTCTCCTTTCTTCTCATCTACTCGAGTTCTCTCTCTCTTTCCATTAAAATAAGCTAAAAGCTCATTAATAGAACATATATTTATTGGGTCTTGGGCCCAATTTGGGCCCGATCCAACCCATTAGCATTTTTTATTCATTTTGAGCCGAAACCTTTAAAATTAGCACCCGGTTTTCAACTTTAAATTATCTTTGTGTTTTGAAAACAATAAATTCAATTTTCAAAATCTTATTTTTCTCAATACGTGGTATCGGATAGACTAGAGCCGGTACTGCGAGCTTAAGCACCAGTATGCATTTTTACAAAAAAAATTTGCAAAAGATACTTTTTCCACTCAGAAAAATTCATTAAATTCAAATTTTACCTTTATATTTTCTAATTATTATTTCTAAGTTTTCAAACCAATTTCGGGCCATTAAATAATTATTTTATTAAAACGGTTATTCTGGTTCTTACAATACACATGGGTGTCTTGATTAAGGTGGAAAAGTTTTTCTCTCCAGCAGATTTTGTTATTCTTGACATGGAGGAATATGAGAATGCCTCTATCATTCTAGGGAGATCATTCATAGCCACTAAAAGAGCTCTCATTAATGTGGAAAAAGGTGAATTAATGTTGAGAGTGCATAATGAGCACTTAGTTTTTCATATTTTTAAAATCATACATCATTCAAGTGAGAAGGAAAACTGCATGAAGGTTGAATCAATTCATCCAATCCTCCAAGAATCTTCTGATGAAACTAATAAGAATTGGCAACTCAAGCCTCCCTTTGAAATAAACAAAACACCCCCTAACCTCAAACCTAAATTTAGTGTTGGGAGTGCACCATCACCTAAGGGAGAAGAGAACTCTAAAGAAGCTCAGGAGATGGAGGAATAAGAAGATCCCTACAAGTGATTTCTCACCTAGACAGCAAGTGAT
>NC_029789.2:59586522-59588844 GCF_000816755.2 Arachis ipaensis | reverse complement strand
TGGTATGGACCTTACACAATAAACAAGATTCTCTCATTGGAACACATTAAACTCATAGATGAAGATAATGAGAGGAAATTCACAGTGAGAGAGAACAGATTAAAGCATTATGATCAACTCCCACCTTAACAAGAACCAACCATCAAGCTAGTAACATTAAAAAAGTGCTTGTTGGGAGGTATCCCAACCATCAGGTACTTTTTAGTTTGTCTTTAATTTCGTTTTGTTTTATTTTCAATTTATAATGTCAAAAAAATGTTCTATAATTATTTTAGTGCTCTCAATACTTTTTAATTTAATATTATTTTGGACTATAAATTTTTATTATTTATGACTCTATTCTTACTTATTGTTAGTATTTTTATTTACTTTGTCTTTTCTAATGAGATCATAATTCATATTAAGAATTACAAGCTAAGGTAGATTGTTACTTATATATTTTTTTTATACAAGAAAATAAAACATAGAATTGAAATAAAATTTTTCACCTAATTTTCTAATAGCAACGAATTAACATGAACATAAACGCAGAAGCTATCACTTATAACTTCACATAAACGTGAGGTGAAACTAAGGGTGGCAACATGCACCCTACCCACGGGTACCCAAATCGACCCAACCCAATCGGATAGGATTTTCAACCCAATTTGTACCGGGTAAAGTAGGTGCAAGTAGGGTTCTCGTGCAGGTCGAGTAGAGTACGGGTTGAGTCTCAACCCTACCCGACCAACCCGCACTATATATATGTATATGTTATATACTTATATAAAAATATGTTTCAAGTGGATGCTAAACCAAAGATCTCTCACTAAATGCAAAAGATCCTTAGTCATTAAAAAAAATATAACTTGATAATTTAATTTTTTTTTACATAAAAATCAGTTCTATTTTAAATTAAATCAACTTATATAATAATGTTACATTTTTTTGTAACCTGCGAATAAGATCGAATATTCGTGGATTAAGAACAAATAGGATTAAAATTGAAATATTTTCAACCCACAAATAGGGTTGAGTTTATATAAAAATTCCAACTCGTGAGTAGAGTTAGAATTGGCTCAAAATTCTATCATACCCTATCCATTAACACCCCAAACTGAAATCATTTTCGCATTTAGAATAAAAAAAAAATCAAACATAAAAACAAGCTTTCAAAAAACTCCCACATACTTCTCTTTTTCAACGCTAAACCAAACCAACCGATAGCTTTTACCATTTCCTCTTAAAGGAACAACCTGTCGTACAGCAAAACTAATCTAATTAGGAATGGGTGGTCTTTATTAGTAGGAAGTAGTTATGCAAATTTTAGATGTTTCGTTGTGCTGATTGATTATAGAGAAGATAGCAAGAATAAGGCTCAATTTGAGTAAACAGCTTAATTAAACTTTTTTTGAAAAAATAGCTTAAACAATAAATGATTATATTAAAAGTAGTTTATAAATAAGTTATTTTGTGTTTGAATTTTTAATTCTAAAAGTATTTATTTTATAGAAATACGATAAAAAATAGTAGTATTATGAGAGAAGTCTTTTTTTTTAACTTCTCTATAAATTCCTAAATAAATTTCTTAAAAAGCTGTAATTTGATTTTAAAAATTGTACCAAATATTAATGCTGCTATTTTTCATAAGTCAAAACCTCAAAAAAATTACTTTTAAAATTTTTTAAACAGACCCTTAATCTATGAGGATTATCAATAAATTCTCATTGAGATTTAATAATGAACTAGACGCATCAAATTTAACTTAAGGATTTTCCTCGATATAAATCTAGAAGAAATTTATTAACTTAAAATTATGTCATATATATTCTATTGAATTATATTGTTGCAACATAACATTATCAATATTTAAGATCTATTATTTATTATTAATTTTGTAATTAAAATATGTCACATATCACTTTTTTATTGTAATTAAAATTAAAATCAAATCTTTCTCTCTAAAATTAATAAATTCTCCTCTTCTCTTTACTAATTTTACAACCAAAATGTGTCACATGTCACTCTCTCATTGTAGTTGAAATCAAATTTTTTTCTTTAAAATTAAATAATTCTTCCTTCCTTCCTACTAATTTTACAACAAAAATGTGCCACATGTCAATTTTTCATTGCAATTGAAATCAAATCTTTATCTCCAAAATTAAAGAGTTTCCCTTTCCTCCCTCTTCTTTTCTCTATTTCTGTCATTCCTTCAACCACTCTATCTCCTTTATATATCATTATCAATAACTAATTACAAATTTGACAATCAAAATGTGCAACATAACATTTTTTAATTGAATTAAAATTAAAATTAAAATATTAAAATTGAAATTAAAATGT
>NC_029789.2:59524134-59585810 GCF_000816755.2 Arachis ipaensis | reverse complement strand
AAGACTTTTATTAACTTATAACTTTTTTTTGTAAAAATAGTTTGATTTTATAAATCGTCATGCATAATCTATATTATCACGACAAAATGAACCGTAATTTTAAAAAATTTGTATTCCAAAAATATTATTACGAATAAAAAATCCACAATTTTGAAAATTTTATATTTCCGTAATAATATTACGAGTAAAAATACTAATTGCACGAGTTATTCCTATCAACCAAACAACGTGGTGGTAATAACAACAGAAAAGGGTTACCAGGAACACATAAAATACAAAACTACAAGAGAAATCGACATTTAAAAACAGAAATATTTGTTTCTGACAAGCACAGGTTTGTAATAGATGTTTAGCACATGTATTATAGCATTCTTGATTGACTTATCCCCACAACCACAACCTTATATTACATTATATATTTCATTCATTCCATCATGTTTTCACCCAAAAAGGAAAAAATCATTCAGCGTGCCAAAAGCTTCGCAAGCAATATATCATTTTGCATCACCTGGTCCACCAAAGAGGTAACCCAGAGAGGAGCCCCCGCCAGGGGCAGCATGGACCTTGGTCGAAGGTCGGTCCTGTGGTCAAATTAGATAGAACAAGACATCAATTACAAAAAATTCCTCAAAAAATATAATCTAACCATGAGCAGAACAACCACTAGCAAGAAAACTCAAGCTGAGTAGAATTAGAAAGTTCATCGAGACAAAGTCGGATATATAGTTTTTATATATGTTGTTATTTCTCATCATCTTAATGCACTTTATCCCACTAAGCATAGTACATTTCACAAAACCAATTGTCATAACATAAATACACTACAGTTTATATAAGCATACTTAAGGCTCAATCTTTTATTCTAAAGTGTGAACATATAGTGATCATGTGTAAGGTTAACTGCATAACTAAGTAGAAGCTAAAAGAACTTAAATAATCATTTTAATTTTCCTAATTTCATTTTCCATTATAGACGATGCTGCTTTTCTAAGAGTGTATGCTCAGCAGTCAGCAGTAGTAAACCAGCTTCAATCTATTATAGTGTACTTAACATTCATGACTTGATGCATTAGAGCTTGAAAAAGATGCAATCAAAGTAAAGGAAGTACCGTGATGAAGTTGCCCGTATTCTGGCCATCTATAGAATTACTATTGATACCAGCAGGCTTGTTTGGGTCTATTGTTATTTTAGGAGGTGCTGGCTTAGGAGGAGGCACATCATTTACGGTCTGTGCTTCAGGTTGGGTATTTTTTGGTGCTGGTTTCAGGGCCTCTCCCTCTCCACTACCAAAAAGATAGCCTAATGAACTTTGCCCGCCGCCACTGCTAACTCCACGACCCATACTCTTCAACTTTTTTTCCCGAAAGGGGGGAAAAAACCATAAGATGAATACATGTGATTAACAAGATTACATATGTTAGAACACGAAGTCGAAGAGGATACGGAAGGAAGAAAATTAGCTGGGGTGTATAAATATTAAAACCACAGTTAATTGAGGTTGCTTTCATACTAGCTTACTTAAAAATTAACCAAGTCTCAAATAAATAGCTTCATTACCAGACTTTTTATGACACTACAATGATCGTCATCATTTTTGGCAAATAGGTTAATAGGTTAAATACATTACATACAATTAAAATGTCTGCGTATAAATCTCCCCCATTCCTTTGGAACAAATGTACCCAAGGGAATCAGCTTCTAAACGAACCACAAATAAAACAGCATACTTCACAGTACAAGCACACGAATAAGCAAAACACAAAGAATTAAAATGAGATCACATCAATCTTAACCCTGAAAGCATAAACCCCATATATATATACCCACACCTCCACACTGTATAATTCTATATTAAATTTAATAATAAGATAAAAGTAAATAAATGTTGATAAAGGATCTGAACACGAGGGACGAATGAAGCACAGAGAAAAATCCCACAAAAAAAAGAGCAGAGATCAAACGAAAGTATAAAAATGGAGGGTTTTAGATCCTGAAGAGAAATGAAGAATTATCACAGAAACAGAGGGTATTTCTTCGATGAAAATTGAAGCAAGAAGAAACAAAACCCTAATTCTGACGAGAAAACGGGAAGAAAACTAAAAGAAAAAGAGAGAAAACAGAGCGAAAGAATTACCAGCGAAGCAGATCTGAGAGAGAAGAGAAAGCAAAGGGCCAACGGAAAGTGTTGAGACTTGAGATGTGTGCGTTATAAATAGGCGCTCACACACTTCAATAATTCTTAATTCATATAGTTCAAATCCTTTTTTCCTCTTCTCTAACAATTAACAAAATAATAACCTAATATTGGAGTTAAGTTGTTGCCTTGTTAGGTTAGCTGTAAATTGCAGTGTGTTAGTACAACATAAAAATATTATATAAACGGCCACGGATTTTTTATTTCTATTTTTATATAAGAGCATGATTAACTATTACTAAAATATTTATAAAATAAATTTTATTTTTTCTATTTTTAAAAGAATTAATAATTAAATATTTGTCTTTTATTTTTTTTATTTTATACATTCTTTCTATTTCTTTTAATTTGAGTTTCAAATAGAAGAGTCCAGAGCTCTGTTAGAGCTATTGTTGCTTTCCATTAACGTTGCTTGTTCTTTGTTCCTCTCCCTCCGCAGTAGCTCGCTCTCTGATCTTCTCCCTGCGTTGTGATCGTTCTCTGATCTTCTCCATCCGCGAAATTGCTCGTTCTCCCCTGCATCGTGCTTGTTCTCTGATCCTCGACGCCGCAACACGCTGCCGCCGCCGCCGCTACACTCGGGTCCACCACTTCATTATTTTCTGTCGCCTCTCTGTTCCTCTTCTTCACTAGTGACTTTGATCTCTGTCCTTCTTCCTCCACCTCTGCCTCTGCGACCTACTCCTTTAAGTTCTATTTTGTTTTTATTTTTATTGTACTTTATTTTCTTTTCTATGAAAAATTTATGTGAATTTGAATGTTCTTCGTTTGCTAGAATATTGAATGTTGTTTTGATTTCAAAAGAATTTGATAATAAACCAATGAAAAGTTTCAAAATGGATTATGAGTCCTTGATTATGCTTGAATGATTGAATTTGATTGTTGTGATTTGGTTGGTAGTTGCTCTTTTGATTTCTAATTGAATAAGATTTCTATTTTTTTCTTGTTTGAAGTTTAACCTCTATTGTCGAAGTAGGGCAATGATTGTGACAAACTAAAATACAATACATGGTGTCTTATATGAGGGAACTCATTGGATTAGGAGTAAATTTCAGAGATTGTATCATTAGGAAGTCAATGATTTTTCCAATTATATTGATTTACTGGGTAAAATAAAATAAAATAAGGATGATTGAAGGAAGGAATTTGATTGATTTTACCTCATGGTGTATTTTGTAAAACTTGTTAGTTTAAACTTCAGAAATATTTTTATTTAATTGCTAGGTTATTATTAATTTGAATCAATTTGTTGAAGAACAAATCAATTATAAAAAACCTTTCATACTAAATTGACAGAGCCCTCTTCCACTTTTATTAGGTCTAACTACCTGTTGACCTCTCTTTTTCTTCTTGCTCCTGTGTGATATAATCAATTAAAGGAATAAAGATTTCAATTAGTAGCAAAATCAGAAGTAGATAATATAAAAAGGAAGAGGAAGCCTTATTAGTAAATGAAAAAGTTTTTTGTTTAATTCTAAATCTATTAGTTAGGGAAAATTATTAGTAAGAGTATTAGGGGATTAATCATTTTTCTATAGAATTTCCTATGAAATTGCTACTACTGTTGAGGATTTAAAATTGCATAATTCTATATCTCATTCATGAGATCTTTTTATCAACATTATTAAACAATATGATATCATATTTAGTGACTTATAAAACTTGCTATTCTGCATCCATGTTTTAAAATGATTTTGTTGTAATTTTTTTTGTTTTAGTTAGACTGGCTAAGCTAGCTGTTGATAAGGTCATGACTGCACCATGCGAGACATCGGTTTTATATCCAAAACATGGTGAAAATCTGCATTGTTTCACAGCAATAACACCTTGTGCTGTGTTAGAGATTCTTTCACCTCCTTATAGAGAAGATGAAGGAAGGAAGTGTACTTACTATCATGATCATTTATATTCAACATTCTGTAAGTAATTCTTTGAACAATCACTTATATTCCATGCACCATAGGATATAGCATTGGTACTCGGTAGTAGGAATGATCTTAGAAGTTCTATAAACTCAATTTGCTCTCTTTCTTAAGTTTTGAAGCCTCTGATTGATGATTTATAAGTTTAGTTAGATTTTTAGTTTTTTCCCTTAGAAAGTTATTATCCTTTTCAAAACCTGCAAATCACTTATAAATAGATTTTTAGTTTTTTTTCCCTTTGAAACTGCTCTATCTCATATCATTTCTTATGAATACCAACTCAAATAGATTTTTCAGGGGCATCAAGAAATAGATAACTGTTATGGTCGAGGATCTACTTTCTTTCTAGATTCAACCATTAAAATGTGATTTAGGCAGTTTCTGTAGCAGTTGCAACTTGGTGAGCATGTAAGTACTTTTGTAAAATTTTGCATTGCGGTATTATTATTGTGTCAATCTTTTCTCAACCTAAATTTGTCCCTTTCGGTTCTGTTTTTGAAGCTAAAAAGGAATAATACATCATTGTGTATTTATCAAGCAGGTTATGATAATTTTTCTTTGTGTGAGGCCCAAGCAAACACTTTTTGGAGAGTCCCTCTACATCACAATTAGTGTATTAACCTGAATAAATGAATGATCAAATGGTTAAATTCTTTTCTGGTTTACCTGGAGTTCTTCACTCATAGTCCTTCAACTTTGAGGTGTGATTGCAATCCAAGATCTCTAGCCAAAAAGTTTGTAAGCAACGGCCGTCTGTTGTATCATTGATTTAATCATAGCAACAGCCGTCTATTGTATCATTGATTTCACCATTTAGTTTATGTGTTTATGTTCTTGTAAAAGAGTTCTGCATGTATGCTTAGTGCTTGTAAGTTTTGAGACTTGTTTGTAGAGTTAAAACTCAATTTGGCTCTTGAAATTTAGTCCGATACTCAGAATGACCCCTACAATTTCATTGGCCCCAATTAGAACCCCCAAATTTACAATTGTGGCTCCAACTTTTCCCTGCGATCATCTCTGTCACGAGAATGCTGATTTGATGCAATTGCATGACACGGTGGACACTACTTAAACGACGACGCATTAGTTTCGCGCCCAAACCCTTTGGAAAGCATGTCGTTTCAGTTTTTTGTGGGTTAAAACTCTCTTTCTTTCCACTACGACGATCATAAGTTGCCAAATATCAAGAAAACCCTTACACTACGTGGTTTCCAAAGGGTTTGCGCACGAAACCAATGCGTCATCGTTTAAGTAGTGTCCACCATGTCATGCAATTGCACTAGATCAGTATTTTGGTGATGGAGATGATCGCAAGGGCAAGTTGGAGCCACAATTATAAATTTTGGGGTTCTAATTGGGGCCAACAAAATTATAGGGGTCATTTTGAGCATCAAGCCAAATTTTCGGGGCCAAATTGAGATTTATCCCCTTGTTTGTAGCTTTGTTTTGGAAAATAGTGAAAATTTTTACCTTGCTGTGGATTTTTTTTTATCTCTCACATTGGTAAGTTTTTTTTCACGTTAAAATTTGATGTTCTGTTGTCTAATACTCATAACAACTACACTCACAAAATGACAAGTACTTAATTTATGATAGGGCCATAAGTTATGATGGGACTAGAATGAGACAACGGTAGTTTGATACTACAGTTTGAGCAACTTGAAAATATTATTACTTTTTATAAAACACTTGAGCTACTTTTGTCTTATAAAGCAGAAGGATGACATCAAGATTTTGATTTTTAGTAATAATGAATGAGTATACAATGAATCTCAAATTATGGTGGGAGGGGAAATTATGCAGCAAAAATACACTCATTGCATGTTGTCCAGATTGAGGTAGAAATTAATATAGGCGAACTATTAAAACCAAAAATAATAAATACATAGCTACATTTATCATTTAACAACTATCATCTCAACCTAGTGCGATGGACAAGATTTTTACTGCTATTATCATCTTCACTTCGATCAGTGATCTCTCCATCTATTCACTTTCTATCTCTGCTAGAGTCCTTTTGCTCATGATGATAATTGTGATGGGATCACAACGATTCCCCTCCAGTCCTCCGTTCCTACAAGAAAGAATGATAAAACAGTGATAAATGAGAATCAGATTATAGCAATGTTGAACCATCTTGCTTTTGCTCTCTGGTTATGTATAATGCAAAGTTCAAAAAAGGGAAAGAACATACATCACGGAATAGGATCTTGTCAGCCATAAGCATGTGGATTATGTGTCTGATTTTAGGTCTCTTTGTGGCATCTGGATCAACACATTTAAGAGCAACTAACAGAGAAAAACTTAAGAGCCTTTGAAGATGGCTTTTCAAGAAGGTTCGGATCGATGAGTTCCTCTAATTTTCTATTGCCAACCATAGTTTTCAATCACTCAATTAAATTAACCTCTAAATATACCAAATTCTAGTTAGGAAAACAGAAAAAGAGAGAAAATAATCAGCGTAGAACAGTGTAAGAAGATTAAAACCAAAACTGTATACTATTATTGGTTATAGCCTCTAACCTCTCCTTGGCGTTTACTATAATTAACGAGACTTCTTCCGGTAATTATTTCCATAATAAGTATTCCAAAGCTATAAACATCAGTCTTCTCAGTCAGCATTCTAGTGCATGCATACTCCGATGCAACATAACTACAAAACAAGAAAAGAGAGAACATGAACTTGAAGCCTGAAATATTTGAGTATAGAAAGTGAAACTAACTGATAAGGGAAAATGTTTGGTTAACTCATACTAACCCAAATGTTCCCATCATACAAGACACCATGAAATGTATTTTAGTTCTTCACAATCATTTTTCTACTTCCACAAAAATGTAGGAACCTTATTCAATTAGAAATCAAAAGAGCTACTACCAACCAAATCACAACAATCAAATTCAATCATTCAAGCATTATCAAGGACTCCTAATCTATTTTGAAACTTTTCACTGGTTTATTGTCAAATTCTTTTGAAATCAAAATAACATTCAATATTCTGGCAAACGAAGAACATTCAAATTCACATAAATTTTTCATAGAAAAGAAATAAAGTACAATAAAAATAAAAACAAAATGGAACCTTAAAGGAGTAGGTCGCAGGGGCAGAGATGGAGGGAGAAGGATAGAGATCAAAGTCACTGGTGAAGAAGAGGAACAGAGACGCAACAGAAAATAATGAAGTGGTGGACCCGAGTGCAGCAGCGACGGTGGTAGCGTGTTGCGGCATCGAGGATCAGAGAACAAGCACGATGTAGGGGAGAACGACCACGGAGTAGGGAGAGGATCAGAGAGCGAGCTACCACGGAGAGGGAGGAACAAGGAACGAGCAACATTGATGGAAAGTAGAGAGAGGATCAAAAAAGCCTTAGCAGAGCTCTGGACTCTTCTCTTTAAAACTCAGATTAAAGGAAATAGGAAGAATGTGTAAAACAAAAAAAAAATCAGAGGGCAAATGTTTAGTTATCAATTCTTTTAAAAATAAAAAGGGGTTTATTTTGTAAATATTTTAGAGATGGTTAATCATACTCCTATATAAAAATAGGAGTAAGAAATCCGTAGCCTAACATTAAGTTATGTATTAGAATTTTTGTAAAATGTTTTGTGGTGGTGTTATATCTACAAATATTTTTTATAATCAAATTCAATTAAATTCGTACCAGGCTACGAGCTTAACAAAAAAAGTACTCGTATTTATTATATAATTTTTTATTTTCATAAACATAGAAATTTTGTTATAAAGTTACATAAATTTCTATACATAATATAAAAATTGTTATAAAACTCATAAATTCACAAATATAACACATTAACTTTTACACATAAAACAAATATTTATTTGATATAATACTTTTTTCTGTTGTGCACTAAAATTTCTATACTCATTATCTCTACTAAACATATATAGAAGAAAAAAGAAAAAGATGTGACGACAACAGTAGCAATGACAATGACAGTAGGATAGAGCAATGAAGACACCATTAAAAAAACGCGAAGAAAAAGGAGGAGGAAGAAGGGGCGGCGGTAGTGACAACAACAATAGGAGCAACAGCGATGACGATGACATTGAAAAAGAAACGTGATGAAAGAGGAGTGGGAGAAGGAGGAGGGGAGGCAGCAACGACAATGATGGCGGTGACAGCAGTGACAAAATAACGACGTTGATGAAGAAATGCATAGAAAAAATGAGGAATAGGAAAAGACAACGATAACAAAGGAGGAGGAGAAAGAGGAAGAAGAAGAAAAAACAGCAATAACAACACTTACATGTAAAAAAAGAAGCATTAAATACTTAAATGACTTGATTGAAGACTCAATTTAAAAAATACTGGACACCTAAATTTATAGATATAATTATTTATTATCCCAAATATTAAACAAATATAAATAATTCATTAATTAATAATGTCAACATATGACAAAACTTCCATAATTGGATATTTGAGTTTTTAAATTTTTTAAGATAATTGGATTAAATTTTTTTTTACTAATAGATTAGATTAGATATACTTTTAAAACAAATCAAACAAGGTCGCAAGCTGTAGGGGTGACAAACAGACCTAAATCTGTCGGGCCGACCTGCGTAACCTGCCAAAAAAGGCAGGCCGGGCAGAAAAATTGAGACCGTCAAATACTAAAAGCCCGCCTAACCCGCACTGTAAGAACTAGAGTTTTCACGAAAAATCGCTTAAGTAGAATACAATAATTTAATTGCCCGGAATAGGTTCGAAAATATAAAAATATTTTTTTTAAAAAAAAATATAAATGTAAGATTCGAATTCAATAGATTTTTCTGAGTGAAAAAATGTTACTTATTCTAAAAGTTTTGACCCAAAGTCGGGCCAAACTAACCAAAAATGTTATGCGGTTGGACCGGACCTAAGTTGGGCTCAAGTCCAGCATACATAAAGCCTTAAATGAGCCAAGAAAGCTCATTTTTAGCACATAGAGGGAAAAGGGGCGCTGGTTTTCGAGAGAAGAGAGGAAGAAGAGCACTATTCATCTCCTCCTTCTTTTGGCCATATCTTGAGCTACGAAGCTCTGATTGACGAGTCGTTTGCGGCCACGCGAAACTCTTGTTGAGCTCCTCGTTTTTATCTAAACAAAGTGGTGAGAAAATCACTCTTTTCTTTCGAGTTTTTCTGCCCTATGTCATTTTTAAAAATGGCTCTTTGGGTTGTTGAGTTTCTTTGTGTTCTTATTGTTTAGGTGTAATCTAGCTTGGGTAAATAGTGGATTTTACCCTAAAACTCATTAAATAAGGTAAGATATCACTAAACCCTTGTGTTTAGTTGAATGTCATAAACTCTAGCTTTGATTCTTGTTGTTTTTCATGATATAGAGTGTTCTTGGTGTTGTTTGGTGTTAGGTGAAGGCTTGAATGCTTGTAGTAAAGTAGTTTTGTGTGTGGAGTATAATTGGCCAGTGTATGGTTTTAGTTTCCTTTATGTAGTATATAATATTTTGTGAAACTTAGGCTAGTGACCTTCAAGATAGGTTTGAATAATATGGTTGTATGATTGATTGTATATAAATACTATGTTTGATTATGGTTTAGATAGAGGTTGTATGAGTTTGAATATGATGATAAGTATATATATGTTGGTAGACGATGATTATTGATGAGTATGATGCCTTGATGAGTTATAATATTAGGTGTTGATGTTAAAGATGATTGTTGATGATGATATGGATTATTGGTATATATATTGGTAGATGATGATTATTGATGAGTATGATGCCTTGATAAGTTATAATGTTGGGTGTTGATGTTAAAGATGATTCTTGATGATGATATGGATTATTGGTTGTTGTGGTTCTTGTTGAGAATGGATGATTGAGGCATTTTTGTGTGAATTTAGGAGGAATTGAAGTTAAAGGAGTGGAGTATTGAGAGGTTTTGATAGTTAGGTGATTGATAAATGTTTGGAGAGTGTCTATAATGATTTTGGGGTCGTTTTGAGTATGTTTGAGTTGGTTGGGTTTGGAAGTTTTGGAAAATTCGATAATTGTCTCCTTTGGTAAAAATATGTTTTTGGTGAACTTTGGCGAATCATAACTTGAGCCTTAATTTTTGAAATTAGTTTAAAGTTATTTTAAATTAAAGATGATTTAAAAAGCTTTAAATTGATATAAAATTTGAGAAAAATGTAGTTTCGTAGAGGAAGTTATGAACGTTTAAAATTTGGGGTCTAAAACTAAAATTTCTGCAACTTAACTTTTCTGGATTCTGATATACATGCGTACGCAGACCCATGCCTCATATGCGGATGGTGGCCTCTGTCCAGCACTCCTGTGTATGCGGTTGATGCACCACTATTTCGTGGTACATTTTAGGCGGAATTGAGTGGCTTTTATCTAGTATTCTCACACTTATGCATATAAATTGCATGTTTTACATTTTCCTTCCCAATTTTGTACTATGATTGAAAACATGCTTCTTTGGCCTTAAAATTGCTAATTATTAATCCTCTCTTATTATCATTCGATGCCGTTATATATGTGTTAAGTGTTTTCAGGTTTCCAGGGCAGGAATGGCTTAAAGGATGGAAAGGAAGCATGCAAAAGTGGAAGAAACACAAGAAATTGGAGTTTTGAGAAGCTGGCAGCGACGCGTATGCGTGGGTGACGCGTACGCGTGACCAGCGCATCAGTTAAGCGACGCGTACACGTAGATGACGCATACGTGTGACCGGGGATTTTTCCAGCGACACGTACGCGAGACTGACGCGTACGCATGATAGAGTGTCACATGCTGCATTAAACAGACGATGCTGGGGGTGATTTCTGGGCTCCTTTTGGCCCAGTTTCAAGCCCAAAAATGAAGATTAGAGGCTGCAGAGTGGAGCTGGAAGGGGGGAATCAATCACTCACACTTCATACACTTTAGGTTGAGATGTAGTTTTCTAGAGAGAGAGGCACTCTCCTCTCTCTAGGTTTTAGGTTTCTACTCCAATTTCTTCTTAGATTTAGATTGAATTTCTATTTTTATTTACAATTCCTTGCAATTTATTGTTCTAGCACATTTGTTCTTCAATTCTACTTATCATTTCCTTCACGTTGGTACCTTTATGTTTATGCACTTTTGCTACTCTTACTCTTTATTAATGCAATTCATGTCTTTATGTTATTGATGCTTCCTTTCATTTGTGTTATTTTTATTTCCTTGCTTTGGTTAGTTTTAGATTTTGCTATATATTGTTGGTTCTATGTTTTTATGTTGTGCCTTCCAAGTGTTTGATAAAATACTTGGTTGGATTTTAAATTAGATTTTTATATTCTTAGCTTGGATTGATTAATTAGAGACTCTTGAATTATCAAAGGTCTTTTATTGATTGGTGATTGAGACTTGCTAGTTGGCTTAAGCTTCGGTAAATCTAGTCTTTGATTAGGACTTGTGAACTTAAGTTAACTTTACTCACTTGACTTTCCTTCATTGTTAGAGGTTAATTAAGTGAAAGCAAAAGGCAGCTACCATCACAATTGACAATGATAATGAGGATATGAATTCCAATTATCAATCCTTGCTAGGACTTTTCTTAGTTGTTATTTCATTTCCTTGTTATTAACATTACTCGTTCCTTATTTCAAAACCTAAAAATATACTTTCCCATAACCAATAATAACTACACTTCCCTGCAATTTCTTGAGAGACGACCAGAGGTTTAATACTTCGGTTAATTTATTGGGTTGCTTAAGTGACGAACAATTTAAATTTTGATTGAGGTTTAATTGTCGGTTTAGACTATACTTGCAACTTGATATTTTTATGAAAAATTTTTACCGACATTTTTCCTCCGTCAAATTTTTTGCGCCGTTGCCGGGGACTTGCAAATGTGTGCCTTATTATTGGTTATTGTACATATTTGCCTTTTTGCTTATTTCTTAGTCTTTGTTAGTTTTTAGGACTTTGTTGCTTATTTTTATTTGTTTTTATTTTTATTTGCTACTTTGAATTCTCACCCCCTTTGGCTGAGTGTGATTACAATTATGTTGTAGAAAGTGGAGATTACAATGAAGGCATGCACCAAGGTTGGAACAATCAAAGATGGGAGGAGCCACAAGGATTTGATCAACCCTCTTGGCAACAACCTCCTCCAACTTACTATGAGCAAGAGCCATTCCAAGGTGCATACCAAGACAATGGATATGGTGGACTGATGCACAGAAACTTGTCTCTCAACAAATCTCCCTCGGCAAGTATACCGAATTGTCGTCAAGTAAAAACTCACAATAGAGTGAGGTCGAATCCCACAGGGATTGATTGGTCAAGCAACTTTAATTAGAGAAATGTTCTAGTTGATCTAAGTAGAATTTGAGTTGAGAATTGCAGGAAATTAAATGGCGGGAAAGTAAATAGCAGAAAATATAAATGCTGGAAATAAAGAGCAAAATGTAAATGGCGGAAAGTAAATTGCAGAATCGTAAATGGGGAATTGGGAATATGAGCATAAAAGTAAATGGAAAATGATAAAGAGAATGGGTAAGATCAGAAATGGGGAGTTCATTGGGCTCAGGAGGTGTTGTATTCTCCGGATCAAGTTCATTTTCATCTCTTCCTCAATCAATGCATTCATTGATCTCCTTGGCAATCTTAAGTGATTGAATTCCAATTCCTTGGTGATTCAATCTCTCAAATCTTGATCAATAGCCAATTCCTTGGTCTAATTGCTCATGAGAAGAGATGAAGTATGGTCATTGATTATACCACATGTATTTTCAAATCAAAGTATTGGGAGAATTATATGTCACTATATCCGTCCAAACCCCAATTTGGTCCAACATGAGAAAGCATTTCTAGCATGATCTCTTCATTCCTCTTCCAAGGTTCTGAAGAGATCCAAATATAAGTAGCTTCTTTTCCAAGACAACTACCCAATTGGATGAAGATTGAAAGCTTTCTATTAAAATCAAGAGAAAAGAAAGAAGAAGAATAATGAAAACTATTATTGATCCATCAAATTACAACAGAGCTCCCTAACCCAATGAAAGGGGTTTAGTTGTTCGTAGCTCTGGGAATGGAAAGCAAAGATGGAAAATACATTCTGAAAGTAAAACTAGAAGTTGCAGAGAAAGTAAAATTATACAGAGAGTAGTTCTCTCAATGCCCAAAGCTCTCTCTCTAGTTCAAAACTACTCCTATATATACTACTCTTCTAATCTTCTAGTTGGCTCTTCAAGTCTTGGATATGGGCCTTTGGATCTTTGAGTTGAAGCAGTTATCATCTTCAGTGGGCTTAGCTTTGCTTGCATAAAAAGTGTGAGTTAGGCATGGACGTTAGTTAGGGCGTTAGTGGTGTTAACGTTAAGTGAAAATGTGGGTTTGAGAACGTTAGTGACGATCACCTTTTTCACTAGCGTTCCTAACCCAAAATGGTCCACATTAACTTCAACGTTAGTGGCACTAACGTGACCACTAACGTTGCCTCTTGGTCCTTCGCAAACGTTATTGGCATTCACCTTTTCCAACAACGTTTGCTTGTTGCCCTTCCTCCCTACGTTAGAGTCCACGTTAGTGTAGCTAACGTGACTTTTAACGTGGGCATGCCTCAGTTTCGAGAGCGTTAGTGACACTTACCTTTGTCACTAATGCTCCAAACGCCCCTTTCCCACGTTAGTGCCTCACGTTAATATAATTAACGTGGCCACTAACGTGATGGTGATTGCCATCTCCAACGTTAGTGACAAAGGTGAGTGTCACTAACGTTGGCTCATCATTTCTTTCTTCCATGTTAGCTTTCACGTTAATGTAATTAACGTGGCAACTAACGTGGCTAATAGTGGCTTGGTCCAACGTTAGTGACAAAGGTGAGTGTCACTAACGTTGGCTCTTCCTTGCTCCTCCCACGTTAGAGTTCACGTTAATGTAGTTAACGTAACTCTTAACGTGGCCAATTGTACCTTTTGAAACGTTAGTGGTATTCACTTTTACCACTAACGTTGGGGCTTTCTTTTTTCTCCACGTTAGCTTCCACGTTAATGTAGTTAACGTGGACACTAACATGGGCTATGATGGCTCACGAAGGCATTATTGGTGTTCACTTTTCTTATTAACGTTGCAAGCTGGCCTCCATTCCACGTTAATGGTCACGTTAGTTAGACTAATGTGGCTATTAACGTGGCATCTTCCTTGCTTCCTTTGTCCTGAAATCAAGCTAGTAAAGTGCATCAAAGCTAGGTTCTAACTCATGAGATCATGCATCATCCATTTTATCATTCAATTCATGCATAATTCTCATAAAATCATGTAAAATTCACAATGTTTGCTTGAATCAAGATGTAAGTGATTATCTACACAAAACTTGCTTATTAACTAAGAAAATGCATGAAACTACCCTAAAACAGTAAAGAAAAGGTTAGTGAAACTGGCCAAAATGCCCTAGCATCACAACACCAAACTTAAATCTTGCTTGTCTCTATGCAAGTACTGAAACATGAGAATGATGAATGAAATGACAAGAGAAATGAGTCATTATTTTGGAAGTCATGTCCTTGGTTTTATAGGGTTTCATGCATAGCAACTTAGGTTCATTCCTTCACTGGCTTTCAGACCTTTATCATGCCCTGGAATACTCACTTGATTGCACCCTATGAGACTTTTATTCATTGATCCCTGTGTCTTTTCAAGGTGTAATTGTGTTCTTAGACTAGGTGCTTTGTGAGGGGGTGACTCTTTAAGATAAGCTTTCAGCCAGCACTCTCGGACCAGTTGGTCCAAGGTGCTGGGTGTTAAGACACCCCTAAGGACTTACTCCCTCAAGTCTCTTTCCCCCATACATACACACCACAGGCACATAGTTTGTTATTTTCTTACTTGAGACCTTGGTGTCCAGCACCTCTTTGGGTTACTAAGTGTTCTGTAGCAAAGGTTACTCTTGATAGTAGACTTTCAGCTGATAATCCCGGGTTAGTTAACCCAAGTTACCAAGTGATAAGGCACCCCTGAGAGCTTATTCATCCAAGCATATCCTTTACACAGGAGCACCACAAACACATGCCTTAAGATTTAACCCTTGGTGCCTAGCCTTATTTCTTACTCTTTTTCTTTGTTTCTCAACTTTCATTTTTCTTTCTCTTTTTCTTATTAGGATCTTGTTATTTAGCTAGTCTCATGGGGTTTGTTTCAAGCATATGATTCAGGACAGATAGTTACCTTCCTACCTTGTTGGTGAACCAACTTAGCTAAGTAATTACTACACCACAAGCTTAAGAACTTACTCCACAAATTAAACCTCACTCTGGTCTTTCATAACATCTCTTGTTATTTGACTTAAAGGACAAGCATACAAGTGAGCAAGGTGAAAATGCAGCAGTGACATTAGACTAGCAAGCATAGACCTAAGCAAAGAAAACAATCATTAAATTCTAGTGAATTAATCTGAAGAGTAGCTATTAATCAAGGGTACATTCAGACTTCCAATTTGAGCACTCCAAGCATATGGAATCGAGTAACAATACAACCTTTTGGTGGTGACTTCTAGCTATCCCTTCATTGTCATCATCCATAGCTTCTGCATCCTTCTTCGCCTCCTTGGATGATGGTGCACTGTTTTCCAGAAGATTGATTGAATTCCTGCAAAGTTGTTGGAAGTTGCTTGTTCCCAAAGCACTTGAGAAATAGTTAGCATGCATGTATGCTTGTGAAATTCTGAACTTAATTTAGTGTGTGAACACCAAACTTAGTTCCTTGCCTAATACGCATATTGAATACATGCAAAGAACCTCATGTGCTGTTATTAACAAAATGGCTATGAACTAGAAACTAAACTAAGGTTAAGTGGTTTCCTTGATTGGTTGGGGCTAGCAACTTGCCATTGAAGAAGTGTAGTGTGATTCTAACTAAAATCTTTGGTGGAACACCAAACTTAGAATTACACATTCACTTTTGGATTGTTTTGGTGTGCAATACCAAACTTAGCTCCTCACAATACAGGGGAAACTACTTGTAACTTTTATTGAAATGATCATGAAAAGGAAACTACCTTAGGTTGGGTTGCCTCCCAATGAAGTGCTCTTTTAGCGTCCCTAGCTCAACGATTCCTCCATTAATTGAGATGATACTTCATTTTGGGGTTTTCCCCCATGTTGCCCATGTAGTGCTTGAGCCTTTGTCCGTTCACAGTGAAAGTCCTCTTTGAACTTTCCTCCATGATTTCTATGTGTCCATATGGCGAGACCTTTGTGACAAGAAAGGGTCCTGACCATCTTGATTTGAGTTTTCCTGGGAAAAGTCTCAATTTGGAGTTGTAGAGGAGTACTTGCTGTCCTTTTTCGAAGCTCCTGGGTGTCATTGAGGACTTTGCTGGCATAGTATAGCACATGGACCAAGTTATCTTTCCTCTGTCCTAACACTGCCCCAACTGCAAAATCAGATGCATCACACATAAGTTCAAATGGTAAGTTCCAATCAGGTGGGGAAATGATAGGGGCAGAGGACAGCCTCTTTTTCAAGTTTTCGAATGCTAGCATGCATTTTTCATCAAAGACAAATGGTGTATCAGATACAAGGAGATTGCTTAAGGGTTTGGCTATCTTTGAAAAATCTTTGATAAATCTTCTGTAAAAACCAGCATGCCCTAAAAAGCTCCTAATTGCCTTGACATCACTTGGTGGGGGTAGTTTTTCAATGAGTTCCACCTTAGCTCTGTCTACCTCAATGCCTTGGTTAGAAACCTTATGGCCAAGAACTATTCCTCCTGTCACCATAAAGTGACATTTTTCCCAATTCAAGACCAGATTGGTTTCTTGACATCTTTTTAGTACCAGGGCGAGGTGATTTAGGCAATTAGGAAAGGAATCCCCGAATACTGAAAAGTCATCCATAAAGACTTTAATGAATTTTTCTATCATATCTGAGAAGATAGAAAGCATGCAGCGTTGAAACGTTGCAGGAGCATTACATAGCCCAAATGGCATGCGCCTGTATGCAAACACTCCATATGGGCAAGTAAATGACGTTTTCTCCTGGTCTCTCGGATCAACCACTATTTGATTATATCCTAAGTAATCATCTAGAAAATAGTAATATGCGTGTCCTGCAAGTCTTTCCAACATCTGATCCATGAAGGAAAGTGGGAAGTGATCTTTTCTTATAGCTTCATTGAGTTTTCTGTAGTCAATGCACATCCTCCATCCTGTGACCGTTCTTGTAGGAATGAGTTCGTTCCTCTCATTGGGTACTACAGTGATTCCTCCTTTCTTGGGGTCCATTTGGACGGGGCTGACCTATGGGCTATCCGAAATTGGGTAGATTACCCCTCCTTGCCAAAGCTTCATGACTTCCTTCTGTACCACTTCTTTCATGACTGGATTTAGCCTCCTTTGGGCTGGATGGATGGTTTGGCATCATCTTCCAGCAGTATCTTATGCATGCATATGGCCGAACTGATTCCCTTCAAGTCAGCGAGGGTCCATCCAATGGCATCCTTATGCTTTTGCAATACTTGGAGTAGTTCATCCTCTTGATCTTGGCTAAGGGCTGAGTTTATGATCACTGGGTAACTTTCATTCTCTCCTAAATATGCATATTTGAGAGTGGGTGGCAGTGCGTTGAGTTCGAGTTTAGGTGCTTCTTTTCTTTCATTCTCCTCCTCTGGTGCACCCTGAACATGAATCTCCGCTATTGCAGCCTCTTTGCTAGATGCCGATTCCTCTTCTGTTAACCCTTCAAGTTCTTCTTCTTCAAAAATCTCTTGTACTGCATCTTCCAGTGAATCCAACCTCATACATTCTCCCAGTGGTTCTTGTGGGTAGCTCATGGCCTTGAACACATTGAATGTCATCTTCTCATTGTGTAATCTCAGGGTAAGTTCACCTTTTTGGATATCAATGATAGCTCTAACAGTGGCCAAAAATGGTCTTCCCAGGATGATGGAGGCCTTGGCTTCTTCCTTCATGTCCAACACTACAAAGTCTGCTGGGAAGATAAACTCTCCTACCTTCACCAACAAGTCTTCTACTATGCCGTGAGGAAACTTGAATGATCGGTTTGCCAGTTATAGGGCCATTTTTGTTGGCTTGGCCTCCTCAATCCTCATTTTTCTCATCATAGCTACTGACATCAGATTTATGCTGGCTCCTAAATCACATAGGGCCTTCTCCATTGTGATTTCCCCTATAATGCAAGGAATCTGGAAGCTTCCAGGATCCTTCAATTTCTGGGGTAGTTTGTGCTGAATGATGGCACTACATTCTTCAGTTAGTATCACAGTCTCGTTGTTCTTCCAGCTTCTCTTCTTGGTCATTAATTCCTTTAAAAATTTGGCATAGAGCGGCATTTGCTCTATTGCTTCAGCAAAGGGTATGTTGATTTGTAGTTTTTTGAAGATGTCCAAAAACCTTAAGAATTGGTTGTCATCCCCCTTCTTTTTCAATTGTTGAGGGTATGGAGCTTTTGGGACGTCTGGCTTCAGGATTTCTCCTTTTTGCTGTGAACTGGGAGTGGGAATTTGGACTTCATCTCGTTCCTCTTCCCCTTCATTTGAGTTCTTCTCTTGTGGTTTCTTGGAAGTTTCCTTCAATTTCTTCCCACTTCTGAGGGTGATAGCCTGACATTCCTCCCTTGGGTTTGGATCGGTGTTGCTGCACAGGTTATGGCTGGGAATTTGCTTAAATAGGTAGCCAATTTGTGTCTCAAGTTTCTTGATGGCAGCATCTTGATTCTGCATATTGGACCGCACTTCCTCTCAGAACATTTTACTGTCTTGAACTTCTTTGTATATACGTTCAAGTAGAGCCTCAATCCTTGAGAGTCTATCTTCGGATGATGGTGAGTTGAGATTGGAGGGGTGAGAAGGGCCATTTTAGTTTTGATATGGATGTTGAGAGGTGTTGTTAGGTGGGTGCTGATATGATCTCTGTGTGGAATGTTGGTGAGCTGCATTGTTGTTGGGGTTGTGACGTCTCTGATCTTGGCCTTGATCTTGTTGATTTCCCCACCCAAAGTTTGGGTGGTTCCTCCAACTAGGATTATAAGTTTTGGAGTATGGATCATGGTTTTGCCTAGGTGAGTTTCCAATGTAGTTGGCTTGTTCCTGATCACCCTCTGCCTCTGCATTCACTCCTTCTTGGGTTGCTGATGAGGTGGTGATTGCTACTATTTGGTTCCTCTCCATCTTCTTGGTAAGGTCAGCCAACTGCTTGGTGATCATCTTGTTCTGAGCCAGCAATGTATCCACGTTGTTTAGCTCTATTACTCCTCTAGTGTTGCCTCTTTCAGAAGCATAGAAGTAGTCATTCTCTGCTACAGTCTCAATGACATCTATGGCTTCTTCAATGGTCTTCTTCTTGTTCAGAGATCCCCCAGATGAGTGGTCTACTGCCTTTTTTGATTCGTAAGAAAGACCCTCAAAGAAGATGTGTAACTGCACCCATTCATTGAACATATCTGGCGGGCACCTTCTTGTCAAGTCCTTAAACCTCTCCCATGCTTCATATAGAGTTTCACCATCTTGTTGCCTGAAGGTTTGTACCTCAGATCTTAACCTGTTGATCCTTTGAGGAGGATAGAATCTTGCCAAGAATTTGTTCACCACATCTTTCCAGGTTGTTAAACTCTCCTTCGGGAAGGATTCCAGCCATTTAAATGCTTTGTCCTTGAGTGAAAAAGGAAACAGAAGCAGTCTATAGGTGTCAGGATGAACACCATTAGACTTCACAGTATCACATATCCTCAGGAAGGTGGTTAGATGTTGATTGGGATCTTCTTGGACACTTCCTCCGAATGAACAGTTGTTCTGAACAAGGGTGATGAGCTGTGGCTTTAGTTCAAAGTTATTGACATGTATGGTTGGCTTTTGGATGCTACTTCCACAGTTTCCTAGGTTTAGATTTATGTAAGAGCCCAGAACTCTTCTCTCTTGTCCCGCATGATGTACTGGACCTTCTCTGCCATGGTTGTGAGCCTCTTCTTCATGATGGTTTTCCATATTCTCATCCATGTTTGGTTCAAAATACTCCTCTTCTTTCTCAGCACCAACGACTCTCTTTCCTCTTGCTTCCCTCCTTAGTCTAAGGAAGGTCCTCTCAGGTTCAGAATCAAAGGAAGTTGAAGCCCCGCTTCTTCTACCTGTTATACAACCAACAGAGCAAAAGCAAGAGAGAAAATAAATGCAGAAAGTACTCTTGTTAAAACTGCTGTTAGTGTGAGTGATGCAATATATCAAACAGTTAGTGATTCAGTGAACTGAATTAAAAAAAAATAAAGATAACACCACAAACGGGTAAGAGGTAAAGGGAAGAAAATAACTAAAACTGAAAGTAAATCACTCAAACAGAAATTAAATCAAACAAAAGAAAAATGCTCAATCTAGTTATCCACCAATTTAATCATTGTTGATACAAAATCAATCTCCGGCAACGGCGCCATAAACTTGATGCACGGAAACTTGTCTCTTAACAAATCTCCCTCGGCAAGTATACCGAATTGTCGTCAAGTAAAAACTCACAATAGAGTGAGGTCGAATCCCACAGGGATTGATTGGTCAAGCAACTTTAATTAGAGAAATGTTCTAGTTGAGCTAAGCAGAATTTGAGTTGAGAATTGCAGGAAATTAAATGGCGGGAAAGTAAATAGCAGAAAATGTAAATGCGGGAAATAAAGAGCAAAATGTAAATGGCGGAAAGTAAATTGCAGAATTGTAAATGGGAAATTGGGAATATGAGCATAAAAGTAAATGGCAAATGATAAAGAGAATGGGTAAGATCAGAAATGGGGAGTTCATTGGGCTCAGGAGGTGTTGTATTCTCCGGATCAAGTTCATTTTCATCTCTTCCTCAATCAATGCATTCATTGATCTCCTTGGCAATCTTAAGTGATTGAATTCCAATTCCTTAGTGATTCAATCTCTCAAATCTTGATCAATAACCAATTCCTTGGTCTAATTGCTCATGAGAAGAGATGAAGTATGGTCACTGATTATACCACATATATTTCCAAATCAAAGTATTGGGAGAATTATATATCACTATATCCGTCCAAACCCCAATTTTGTCCAACATGAGAAAGCATTTCTAGCATGATCTCTTCATTCCTCTTCCAAGGTTCTAAAGAGATCCAAGTATGAGTAGCTTCTTTTTCAAGACAACTACCCAATTGGATGAAGATTGAAAGCTTTCTAGTAAAATCAAGAGAAAAGAAAGAAGAAGAATAATGAAAACTATTATTGATCCATCAAATTACAACAGTGCTCCCTAACCCAATGAAAGGGGTTTAGTTGTTCATAGCTCTGGGAATGGAAAGCAAAGATGGAAAATATATTCTGAAAGTAAAACTAGAAATTGCAGAGAAAGTAAAATTATACAGAGAGTAGTTCTCTCAATGCCCAAAGCTCTCTCTAGTTCAAAACTACTCCTATATATACTACTCTTCTGATCTTCTAGTTGGCTCTTCAAGTCTTGGATATGGGCCTTTGGATCTTTGAGTTGAAGTAGTTATCATCTTCAGTGGGCTTAGCTTTGCTTGCAGAAAAAGTGTGAGTTAGGCATGGACGTTAGTTAGGGCGTTAGTGGTGTTAACGTTAAGTGAAAATGTGGGTTCGAGAATGTTAGTGACGATTACCTTTTTCACTAACGTTCCTAACCCAAAATGGTCCACATTAAATTCAACGTTAGTGACACTAATGTGACCACTAACGTTGCCTCTTGGTCCTTCGCAAACGTTATTGCCATTCACCTTTTTCAATAACATTTGCTTGTTGCCCTTCCTCCCTACGTTAGAGTCCACGTTAGTGTAGCTAACGTGACTTTTAACATGGGCATGCCTCAACTTCGAGAGTATTAGTGACACTTACCTTTGTTACTAACACTCCAAACGCCCCTTTTCCACGTTAGTGCCTCACGTTAATATAATTAATGTGGCCACTAACGTGATAGTGATTGCCATCTCCAACGTTAGTGACAAAGGTGAGTGTCACTAACGTTGGCTCATCATTTCTTTCTTCCACGTTAGCTTCCACATTGATGTAATTAACGTGGCAACTAACGTGGCTAATAGTGGCTTGGTCCAACGTTAGTAACAAAGGTGAGTGTCACTAACGTTGGCTCTTCCTTGCTCCTCCCACGTTAGAGTTCACGTTAATGTAGTTAACGTAACTCTTAACGTGGCCAATTGTACCTTTTGGAACGTTAGTGGTGTTCACTTTTACCACTAACGTTGGGGCTTTCTTTTTTCTCCACGTTAGCTTCCACGTTAATGTAGTTAACGTGGACACTAACGTGGGCTATGATGGCTCACGAAGGCGTTATTGGTGTTCACTTTTCTTATTAACGTTGCAAGCTAGCCTCCATTCCACGTTAATGGTCACGTTAGTTAGACTAACTTGGCTATTAACGTGGCATCTTCCTTGCTTCCTTTGTCCTAAAATCAAGCTAGTAAAGTGCATCAAAGCTAGGTTCTAACTCATGAGATCATGCATCATCCATTTTACCATTCAATTCATGCATAATTCTCATAAAATCATGTAAAATTCACAATGTTTGCTTGAATGAAAATGTAAGTGATTATCTACCCAAAACTTGCTTATTAACTAAGAAAATGCATGAAACTACCCTAAAATAGTAAAGAAAAGGTCAGTGAAGCTGCCCAAAATGTCCTGGCATCATGGACCCCTTGTAGTTACTAACAAGCCCCACCATATGCCTATGAACCCGCTCCTCAACACAGTTTTGAACCACTATATTCACAAGCCCCGTTTTACCAAACACCTCCATATGATTCTAATCCTTACCCACTACACCAACTACCTTATGAGCCATATGAATGATACATAGAGACACCCTAATTCTAACCTAATTACTCCCAAGAACCACCACCTCCATATACACCACCTCCAATGTATGGGAGCTTTCAACCACAATATGATCCTAATTACATTAGCCAAGCGGAATAAGAGCCATAGGATCATTTTAAAGAAGCAATAGATCGACTTCAAGCAACCATCCATCAAATGAAGTGAGAGAAAAGCCGAAAAGAACACGAAGCTCTCATGGCTAACATATCTCAACTTGAGAACAAGGGATTGAGGTGTGTTATGCAACAAGTGAAAAAGATGGAGAGTGTTGAACTGCCATATCCTTCTCATGATGAATCACCATCTTATCATGAACCTTTCCTCCAAAGCAATGAACCCTCATATCCACCCTAATCCCTAATGGATGACACTCTAAGTGTTCTTCTTCAAGAGCAAAGAGAGATACAAAGGACAACACTAGAGTTTGTAGCTACCTTGACTGAGGTAGTAGGTAATTTAGCCTCTCTGCACTTTGACACTCAAAGTACTCCCATGGCTACATGTGGAGAATCAATAGAAGAGCGTAGCATGAAAGAGACACTAGAAACTCTGGTGGAAAGTGAGAAATGTGACTTTCTATTGGAACAATTGGGGGAAGCCATAATAGTTGAAGAAGAAGAAGTGGCTGAAGACTTAGGAGATGCTGAACCTCCGTGGGAATCTGGAGTTATAGAGTATTCCTCCAAGAAGCTTGAAATCGATGTTGAAGAGGCTACTGTACAACCTCCAATGCATATTCCATATGAAGAATTGGATGGGATAGATCAAGAGCCAAGTTCCCTTGGTGAGGATGATCATGAACCAAGTCTTCCTAGTGATGAATCTACATCCACAAGTGAAATCCTTGAGTTTGAAGAACCTTCTCCTGATGAAATTAAAAGCAACATTGAGGTAGATTTCTCTCAACCTCATATCTATGATTTGAATGATAGAGAAGAGTTGGATGAATCCGGTGAGGAAGTTGAAGGTAAAGAATCTTTTCAAAAGGTGGAAGTCCTTCGGCAAGGTTGGAAGGGAGTTGAATATGCTTTGTCAAGGTTGTTGGAGACTTCTCTACCTAGGTGGCCATCTACCCCTTCATTTGAGTGGGTAAAACTTATCTCTATTCGCCTTACTATCCCACTTGAGTATGGTATTCTTGAAACAGATGCCCAACTTAGGAGGCTTTGTGGAATTAAGCGTAAGAGAATGATGTTTAGTGGTTGGAGTTGCAAATCAAGACTCATTAAGGTTGATATTTCAAGAGTTAGACTAGTGATAATTTGGTTGGATCTAAGAGAGGAGTTTGTTACATCATTGAGAATTCGGATTACTTGCCACCCAGTCGGAGCAATGATGATCAACGTAAAGACCGGTGTAGAAACAAGATTTGGGATCCCGGCATACAAGAGGATCAATTTTGGGAGCTCAAAACTTGTGAAGAATTTTATCAAGGCTTGGTGAATTCACTTGGGCATGTTGGAGCTTATTAGAAGACCAAGCGTTGGTGAAAGTTTCAAGATGAGTTCAAGCACAAGCCACCATGACAAGGAGCTCACCAAATGTCCAACTTAAGAACTTTAACTAAGAGTGCTAGGTGGAAAACACCCCACCATGGTAAATTCTTTCCAATTTTCCTTTTTGTTTATATTAGTATTAAGTTAAATTTTCATTTTAGTTATGTTTATTTCGTTTAATTTATGGTTTAGTTGTTTAATAATTTCTGGCGTTGTTATATTTTTTCAAAAAAATAAAGCCTCTAATGCGTAAGCGTCAATGACGCGCACGAGTCATATGCAGGTTCGCTCTCAATTGAAATGAACAGAGAGTTATGCGGGAACTGTGTGGGAGGGGTGCCTGGCGCACAAGCCACCCCACGCATATGCGTGACCCACGCGTACGCGTCACCTGCAATTTTACCAATCCACGCGTAAGCGTCAGCGACGCGTACGCGTGGTATAAAAATTGGCGTAAATTGGTGATTGAACAGAGAGTTGGGCTGCCACTGTGCTAGACGCGTGCCTTTAGCACGCGAGTAGTCACGCGCACGCGTGACCGATGCTCATGTGTCAGTGTTCATTTTGGGCCATCCACACGTACGCGTGGATGATGCTTACGCGTCGCATGGCTGTTTCAGTTTTCACGGGTATGCGTGATATATGCGCCCGCGTTGCATCCGCTTCCTATTTTCCATTCTTCTTCTTTCTTCTCTCCTTTCTTATTCTTTCCTCTTTCCTTTCTTCTTCCTTTTCTTCTTCCTTTGTTACTTCCTTCTTTTCTCACTTTTCAAAATTTTACTCATTTTTATTCTCTATCTTTTCTTCTACTTATTGCATTTCCGTACTTTAATTCATTGCATTTTAACTTTATGCATGCTTTTATTTTCTTTTCTAAGTTTATTATTTTTCCTATTGTGTTAAATGTTCTTCTTCAACTGTTGCATCTTTTCTTGCCTTATTTTGGTGCTTAGTGAGTTGTTTTCTATTGTTGGGTATATTATTTATCGGTCAGTGCTAATTTTTTATGACATTTGTATTCCTTGCGCATTGATATGACCTTGTATTGTCTTTCATGACCCACTCTCTCTCCCCCTCATTGTTATAATTCTTGAACTATTGATATGCTATTTGCCTATATTGCTTTCTCACTTGTATGTGTAGCTACCATGTAGTAGAGAACCTCATTATTATTTGGCATTAGCCCACCCATATTTTATTTATTTGCATACCTTTGTTGTGGGTTATTCTTCTTCCTTTTTCTCTTCTTTCAGGATGGCTACCGAGAAGGAAAAGGAAAAGCTTCTCAATGGGACAATAGAGAAGTTCATCTGCACAATCTTTGGAGAAAAGCATCAGTTGTAGCCACTCGTCCACTTGCACATCTTTGCATGCACCGAGGACGGTGCAATCTTTAAGTGCGGGGAGGTTGATACCGACTTCTGTGGGTTAGTTACCTTCTTTTCAACACCAATTATTAGTTTTCCTTGTAGTTAGTTATTGCATTGCATGTGTAGTTAATTGTTTGCATTTATGTATTACTTGGTTGAAGTGATGAATCCTTTTCCAAGATACTATTTTATAGCATTTCACTAATTTGAATTAAAATTTTTATTAAACTTGTTTGAAGAAATTTATATTGAAACATGGTTTAGGACTCGAACACACAAAACCAGTGAGATTTTGAGCCTATTTGATTGGTTGCATTTTATCAACCAATATATTTTGTTTTGTTGTGTGTTGTTCTCTCTAAAATTGTGATCTCTATCTTGCTTAAATCTATATTTCTATTGTCTGATGTATGCATGCACTTATATGATTGAGGCCTTGTTTCACTGAGCTTACATACCCATATGGCCTTAGCCTTGTCATTATCCTTTGCAAACCAATGTTGAGCCTTTTTAACCCCATTTGTTCTTTACTTTAGCACATCATTAACTTTAAGCGAAAAATAATAATGTCCTTAATTTGAATCCTCGGTTAGCTTAGACTAGTGAGAGTGCCCATGAATTTAGTGTGGGGAAATTGGATTTGGCAATATTTGGTTTGAGAATTGGGTGTTGTATATTTTTGTAAAAATGTGAAAAAAAAATGTTGAGGACATGTTCATGCATTCAATACCTTGGTCATATGCATTGAGAATAATAAAAGAAAAGAAAAATAAAAAAAAGAGAGAAAAAAACAAGAGAAGAAAAAGATCAAATAATGAAAAGGGGACAAAATGCCTAAAAGTAAGTGGTGATAGCAATGCATATGTACTGTACTAAAAAATTGGCATGCATGAATATATGGTAAACATAGTTAATAGATAGTTAGGTTTTGTATTTTGATTACATGAATTGTCTTAGGTTAGATGGGAAGTTTAGGTTAATCAGGGATTCAGATTTCAGTCCACTTGACCAAATACAATCCTACCTTGGTCCTAACCCCATTACAACCCCTAAAAGACCTCTTGATATGCTCATGCATTAAATTTTTGTTGATTGGTAGAAGAAGGGCAAGTCTTAGAAAGCAAGGTTAGTAGAGAATTGAGAGAATTGAACCTTAAACACTTGAGTGATTAGAGTGTATACACTACCGGTGAGGGTTCGATGCTCGATTCTTTGTTCCCGGCTTTCACGAGCTTTCTTCTTGCATGTTTACTTGCACTTTATTTTGTGATTTAAATTAGTGGAATCCCATTCATATTTGTTCTTGGAGAATTTGATTTACTTTTAACCAAGTACGTAAAAGCATTTTGCATTTAGTTGCATTCATATGGATAGGTTGCATTTCATAATTTGTACCATTCTTGTTCACTCTTTTGGTTCTCTTGAGCATAGCATGAGGACATGCTAATGTTTAAGTGTGGGGAGATTTGATGCACCATTATTTCATGGTACATTTTAGGCTGAATTGAGTGGATTTTATCCATTATTCTCACACTTATGCATATAAATTGCATATTTTATATTTTCCTTCCCAAATTTGTACTATGATTGAAAATATATTTCTTTGGCCTTAAAATTGCTAATTATTAATCCACTCTTATTACCATTCGATCCCGTGATATGTGTGTTAAGTGTTTTCAGGTTTTTCAGGGCAGGAATGGCTTAGAGGATGGAAATGAAGCATGCAAAAGTAGAAGGAACACAAGAAATTGGAGTTTTGAGAAGCTGGCAGCGACGCATACGCGTGGGCGACGCGTACGCATGACCAGCGCATCAGTCAAGCGACGCGTATACGTGGATGATGCGTATGCGTGACTAGGGATTTTTCCAACGATGCATACGCGTGACTGAAGCGTACGCGTGACTGAAGCGTACGCGTGACAGAGCGTCACGTCTTGCATTAAATAGAATCACTATTCCTAGCTGAATTCAAAGAGTTTTGTGAAAGAGTTTTCAAGCTTTAATTCAAATATTAATTTTTTTAATTATAATAAAAGAATTCAAAAGGAATTAGCATATCTTCTGATGCTAGTAATCTAGATGAAGAATGAATAACTCAATCATGAAATAGATCAATGCAAGATTTTAACATAAAATAAACTTAGATTAGTAATTTATAGAAAATATAAACAGAGCTCCTAACTCTTTGACAGAGGATTAGTCACCCATGGAATGAAAGAAAAAACAAGAAAACTGTGCTGAGGAATGGAACGTCCTTCTCTGTGATAAATGTTCACTTATTTATATCCTAATTCTAGAATTCAAATTCAAACTATTCTAATCTCATCTTTTGAAAGAAAAGATAAGATAACTAATTACTGACTTTAATTTCAAATAAAAAATGGGATTGTGGCTCTGCGATTTTGTTGTAGCGCCACGATTTCGTTGTGGCGTTGAGAATCCTAAATAGTAGACGTAGCTAGGTTTTTCGTAGAGAAGAAAAAAATAGGATATATTTTTTGGAGACAAATTGAATGGACGGAATTTAAGTTTTGGGAGGAAACGAGTGTTGGGGAAAACGAGTCAAAAGAGATATGTGAAAGATAAGATGTGAACATGTGAGAATGGACGTGAGAATGGAAAAAACACGGGAAGGATAATTCGATAAAACCACTGTCACGATCAACTACGTATTTGTAGTTGGCAGTTACCAACTATGTATTCCGTTGGTGAAATGGCACGACTTATTGATAAACCACTATTTTATGGTTTATCTTGTGTTTAATTGAGTGGTTTCATCAAGTCTTTACCCACTTATTCATATGAATTGCATGATTTTACAATTCCTTCCTAAGTTTGTTCTATGGTTGAAAACTTGCTTCCTAGAGATCTTTCATTTGTGTATTTTAATTCTCCTTTATACCATTCGATGCCGTGATCTGTGTGTTAAGTGTTTCAGGCTTCATAGGGCAGGAATGGCTTAGGGAATGGAAAAGAAGCTTGCAAAAATGGAAGGAATACAAGAAACTAAGGAGATGACCAACGAGCATCGACACACACGCATGGCTTACACGTGCGCGCGATATGAAGAAATTTGCAGCGACGCGTGCGTGTGCCTGACGCGTACGCATGGATTGGAGTTCTGCAAGATGACGCGTGCGCGTGCTTGACGTGAACGCGTGACACGCCAAAATGACCAGCGACGCGTACGCGTGACATGCGCGATCTGCAGAATTAACAGAATATGCTGAGGACGATTTTGGGCCACGTTTTGACCCAGTTTTCGGCCCAGAAACACAGACTAAAGCTAGGGAACATGCAGAGACTCAAGACACATTCTCATTAGGATAGTTTTTAGTTTTTAGATTTGAATCTAGAGAGAAAATACTCTTCCTCTAGGTTTTCTTTACATTCATAGTTTATTAGTTTTATGCTTTCGCTTTGGATTTGGATATTGAAGAGTCATCACCTGCGTTGAAGTTACTATTCTAGTTTGTTTCCTTATTCCTTTACTTTTTCAATTACTTATTAACCCTGTTCAGATAGGTATGTTACATTTTGGATTTATTAATACAGAGAATTACTTTTTCCTTTAATTAATTTTCAATCCCTATTTTATTTAATTTATTATGTCTCTTTTCTATTCCAAACTCCCAACAATGAAGATGGTATCCATGTCAATGGAGTAGATTTCCTACTTGACATGGGGGTTGATTAAGAGGAGACACTTGAGTTGGAATGCTCAAGTGATTAGTTAAATTGAAAGTTGTTGGCTAATTCTGTATTTATTAATGCTAGACCTTCCCAAGGGAGAGGACTAGGATTTGCGAATAAGAGTTAGCTCAATCACTTGATTTTCCTTTATTTAGTAAGGGTTAACTAAGTGAAAACAACAACCTCTTTATACTACACTTGAGAAAATTCCAACAAGGATAGAACTTCCAATTAATCATTCCCCAATCAAGGCTTTTTAATTAGAATATATAATTTTCTTTTAATTACAATTAATTATTTTCTGTCATTCAACTATCAAAAATCTCTCGAAATTTCCTGATTAATAAATTAGCACCCTTTTTAGCAACTCGTTGGGAGACGACCTGGGACTCATACTCCCAGTATTTTTATTCTAAACTTTTGTGACAACTTTTCTAAATTGATGAGGCAGATCTTAGCAGGTTAAGAACTATACTCACAATATATTCCCTATATTGATTTCTTAATTAGCCGACTTCTACCCTCGCATCAATTTTTGGTGCCGTTGCCAGGGAGTTGCAATTGTGTGCTAAATTGTTAACTAGTATACATATTTTAATTTTCGCGTATTTTATTTTATTTTATTACCATGAGCTATATGTTCCTTTCATTGAATGACGTGTTCACTGCCTGATCCGAGCTTAGCCGCATTTGATCCTGAGATTGAAAGAACTCTTTCACGTATTAGGCGAGCTCGGCATCGGTTGGCCTCTGAGGGTGGTGAAGTGATTACTATCAATTCACCAATCTCATCTGAGGGCAAATCTGAAGCGCCATTTGAGGAAGAAACAAGCTATTCTACTACTGATTCTGTTGATCTACGTGCAGGTAACATGGCAGAACCTAGGAGAATTACTCTCCAAGAAGCTGGAGCCCCAGACTTCACCCTGCAACCGTATCAGGCGCGTCACCCAAATCTGGCTACAGATTTCGAACTGAAGACATTGCTAATCAACTTGATGCCTAAGTTTCATGGCTTACCTGCTCAGGAGCCCATAAAGCACCTCAGGAATTTTCAGACAACCTGTTCTACTGTTAGGCGTCATGGTGCAGATGAGACTACTATTTTGCTGATCGCCTTCCCATTTTCCCTGGAGGGAAAGACGAGGTAGTGGTACTACACTCAACCTGAGGCAGTGGTTACTAACTGGGATACGCTTAGAAGAGAGTTCCTAGACAAATACTTTCCAGCTGAAGTTACAGACAGACTGAGAAAAGAGATCTCCTGCATTATCCAAGGAGAGTCAGAAACCCTTTATGAGTACTGGGAACGCTTCAGGAACCTCTTAGATTCATGTCCCCACCACAAGATAGATGAGATGGTGTTGATCAGCTACTTCACACAGGGCATGAAGCCTTAGGACAAGACCACACTAGATGCTGTAAGCAATGGCTCTATGAAGAAGTACAAGACATCAACAGAAGCATGGCAGCTGATTGCCGATTTAGCTGAGTCCACTCGGAATGCTAGACACAGGAGTCACCATCCCAAAGCTGTTGCAGAAGTTTCCTCTAGCAGTGAGACTACTTCCTTCACACAGGCTATATGTGAGATGACCAGCCTACTGAAGTAGATAAATTTGAACCAACAACAATCTCAAACCCCCTCACCACAACATAGTCAATAACTGGTTCCTCAAAGAGTATGCGGAATATGTGCTGACTATAGTCATTACACTGATGAGTGTCCATAGCTCCAACAAGAGGACAATACATTGGCAGCCACTCCAGGATACTACCAACAAGGCGGTAACTACAACCAAGGTGGGAACTATAACCAAGGCTGGAGGGACAACAGAAGAGGCAGGGACAACAATGAAAATTTAAGGTGGGGCAACAACAACAACAGACAGCAGAATCAGAACCAACCCTACAGAGCACCTCACCTAAGGCAGTCCCAAGCACCTCAGAACAATCAACAGCAGCCCCCTCAGATCACTTACCGCCTTCCCCTTCTACTGATGAGATGTTTCGTTCTCTTGCACAAGGACAGCAAGACATGCATAATTCACTTAATTCTACCTTAAACGGTCTGACCTCTGCTGTACAAGCGCTTGCCTCACAAATTGGATCAATGAATAATTCCAACAACCAGCCTTCAAGCTCCACTGGAATTCCTTCTCAACCCCTACCCAACCCAAAAGGTGGCATCAATGCCATCACTTTGAGGTCTGGAACCACACTGCAAGAGAGGAATCATGAGGAGCCAAGCTCACAAGAACACGCCCCAGTGGAGGACATGGTTGAAGTGGAGGACGTTGAAGAGGAAGATGAAGTACAAAACATGGTTGAAGAAGAAGCAGTTCAACCAAAGAATGGAGAACCAAAGGAAGCTGAAGCTGTAAAAGATGCCATTCCTATCCCATTTCCACACCTTGCAAGGAAGACCAGGAAGCAGATGGAACTTGATCCCAAAATGGTAGAAATATTCAAAAAGGTTGAGGTAACTATTCCCCTTTTTTTTATGTTATTCAGCAAGTACCTAAATATGCAAAATTCCTAAAAGATTTGTGCATACATAAGGATAAGATTAATGAATTAGCAACTATTCCTTTAGGTAGTTTCATATATGCTTTAATGGGGGATATACCTTAAAAATGTAGTGACCCAGGTCCATGCATGGTTAATTGTACCATTGGGGGTGTAATATTTTCTGACTGCATGTGTGACTTAGGAGCGTGTGTTAGTATAATGCTATTATCTATATATGATGCTTTGAGGCTCCCTCCCTTAAAAAGGTCGGCAACTCGTTTTGTGTTAGCAGATAAAGGCATTATTACAGTAGTTGGAATTGCTGAAGATGTATTAGTGAGCATCAAGGGGCCCACATTTCCCATTGACTTCTATATCCTGGAAATGCCCCCTAATGACTCAGGAAGACCATCATCAATCCTGCTTGGAAGACCATTCCTGAAGACTTCGAAGTTCAAGCTGGATGCATTCTCAGGAACTTACTCCTTTGAGATAGATGGCAGAGCAGTGAGTTTCAGTTTAAATGAAGCTATGAAGCACTCTCCGGAAGATCATTCTATCTTCCAGTACGACATCATTGATGAAACTGTAGCTGAAGTTCACCAAGAAGAAATAGAAGATAAGCACATGGAGCAAGGTCCAAGTGTGGAGACGCCCTCTGAACACAATGAGGACACTTTGCCATTATCACTAGCCCTGGATGATTCAGAACCTAGCCATGAGAAGAAATTGGAATTAAAGCCCCTTCCTCTACACCTCAAGTATGTTTATCTTGAGGATAATCAGAAGTTCCCAGTTATCATTGCAAGGGAACTCATTTCCCAACAGGAAGAACAACTACTTAGTGTGCTGAGAAAACATAAGAAAGCAATTGGGTGGAGCTTGGCGGATATAGTAGGCATCAGCCCTCAAATTTGTGAACACAGAATATTCTTAGAAGAGGGAGCAAAGCCTGTCCGTCAGCCTCAAAGAAGATTAAATCCCACCATCTTAGAAGTTGTCAAGAAAGAAGTGACCAGGCTACTTGAAGCAGATATCATTTACCCCATCTCAGAGAGTGAATGGGTCAGTCCAGTACAAGTGGTGCCCAAGAAGTTTGGAGTCACAACAATAAAGAATGAGCATGGAGAGCTCCTGACAACTAGAGTGCAGAATTCATGGAGGGTTTGCATTGACTATAGGCGTCTCAACCAAGCCACTCGCAACGATCATTACCCCTTGCCATTTATTGATCAAATGCTTGATCGCCTGTCAGGTAAATCCCATTACTATTTTTTAGATGCTTATACAGGTTACTTTCAAATCCATTTAGCTTCTGAAGATCAGGAGAAGACTACTTTTACATGTCCCTTTGGAACGTATGCATTCAAAAGAATGCCTTTTGGCTTATGTGATACACCGGCTACTTTCTAAATATGCATGATGAGTATCTTTTCAGATCTCATTGAAAATTGTATGGAGGTTTTCATGGATGATTTTAGCATATATGGTGATTCCTTTAGCCTTTGCTTGGATAATTTATCTAGAGTATTAGACAGTTGTGTTAGTTCAAACCTTGTACTGAATTTTGAAAAATGTCACTTTATGGTAAAACAAGGAATTGTACTAGGATATGTTGTATCTAATATCAGCATTTCTGTAGATCCAGCAAAGGTAGATGTCATTTCTAGTTTACCTTACCCCTCCTCCATGAGGGAAGTCCGTTCGTTCCTTGGCCATGTAGGTTTTTACAGGAGATTCATTAAGGACTTCAGTAAGGTAGCATTTCCTTTATCCAGATTGCGGCAGAAAGATATTGAGTTCGAGTTCAGTGAGGACTGCATGCAAGCATTTGATAAGATGAAGATTGCCCTGACTCAAGCTCCGATTGTGAGAGGACCAGACTGGAGCCAGCCATTTCAGATTATGTGTGATGCCTCCAACCATGCAGTAGGAGCGGCACTGGCTCAGCGCGAAGGTAAGGATCCTTTTGTAATTGCTTACGCGTCTAAGACCTTAGACGCTGCTCAGTCTAATTACACTACTACTGAAAAAAAGCTTCTTGCTATTGTTTTTGCTCTGGATAAATTCCGAGCCTATTTACTTGGTAATAAGGTGGTAGTGTACTCAGACCATGCAGCTCTAAAATATTTATTAGCTAAAAAAGAGTCCAAACCAAGGCTAATACGTTGGATACTGCTGCTGCAAGAATTTTTGATTTAGAAATTAAGGATAGGAGTGGTAACCAGAATTTAGTTGCAGACCACTTGAGTCGCCTTGAGCACATTAAGGATGACTCCACTTCTATCAATGATACTTTCCTATTTGATAGCTTGCATGCAGTATCTGAAGTCGTTCCTTGGAATGCACCTGTAGCTAATTATCTAGTTAGCCATACTTTCCCTCCAAATTTTACTAAGCATCAAAGAGACAAGCTGAAAAGCGAGTCCAAATATTATATATGGGATGACCCATATTTATGGAAGTGTGGTGCTGACCAGGTAATTAGATGGTGTGTACGTCAATCAGAATTCCAGTCCATTTTAGAGGCTTGCCACTCATCTGAGAGTGGAGGACATTTTGGCCCTCAAAGAACAGCTAGAAAAATCTTAGACTATGGATTCTAGTGGCCTACTCTTTTTAAAGACGCCGCTGCCTTTTGTAAATCTTGTTCCCCTTGCCAAAGGTTTGGTAATATATCCAAGAGGGATGAGATGCCTCAACAGATTATGCTTTTCTGTGAAATTTTTTATGTTTGGGGCATTGACTTCATGGGTCCATTTCCAAACTCTAATGGTTACCTTTATATACTGTTAGCTGTAGATTATGTTTCTAAATGGGTGGAAGCAATTCCTACCCGTACTGATGATGCTAACACTGTTGTTTCCTTTGTTAGAAACATATTATTTGTCACTTTGGATCACCACGAGCAATCGTGAGCGATCAAGGCACTCACTTTTGTAACAGGAGACTAATAGGATTACTGAAGAAGCATGGGATAGTTCACAAAGTAGCAACAGCTTATCATCCCCAGACCAATGGGCAAGTAGAAGTATCTAACAGAGAGATTAAGCGTATTCTAGAGAAGATAGTAAAGTCTCATAGGAAGGACTGGAGCGTTAGACTATAAGATGCACTCTGGGCATATAGAACAGCATATAAGACACCCATTGGGATGAGCCCCTTCCGCTTAGTATACGGAAAGGCTTGCCACCTTCCAATAGAGGTGGGACACAAGGCTTTCTGGGCTTTGAGGGAGTGCAACATGAATTTTGAGGAAGCTGGTGCTGAAAGGAAGCTGCAACTAGCAGAACTAGAGAACCTTCGCCTAGAAGCATATGACAACTACAGGCGATACAAAGAAAAGATGAAGGCTGTCCATGACAAGCACATAAAAAGGAGAGAATTCAGACTAGGGGAGTTAGTTCTTCTTTATAACTCCAGACTGAGGCTCATGCCAGGTAAACTGAGATCAAGATGGGAAGGTCCATACTGAGTAGAAAAGGCAGAGCCATACGGAGTTTTTCACCTGCATCATCCTTCTAACTCCAAATTCATTAAGGTCAATGGACATCGCCTAAAGCTTTATCATGGTGAAAAGATGAAAGATCACAAAGAGCTAGAGGTCTTCCTCTTGGAAGACCCACCAACAGACGCATAATGAGCCTGAAGACCGTCCAACTTACGGACGTAAAAGTAAAGTGTTAGGTGGGAGACAACCCACCATGGTATGATCGTTCGTTTCAGTCTTAGTTTTATTTTACTTTATTCTATTTTGTTTAACATTCCGTTTCAGTCTTAGTTTTATTTTACTTTATTCTATTTTTTTTGTTAATGACTCTTCTCATAATCTCTGCATATAGTCTGCATTTGCATTTGCATTTTGCATATGTAAAAAAAAAAGAGAGCATGCGACGCGCAAGTATTGCTGACGCGTCCACGTCATACATGCATTCGAAACAAGGAAGAAAAGAAGCAAAGAGTCACGCGGGAGCATGGCTGGAGGTGTGCCTAAGGCACACACACGCCCACACGTGAGCGTCCTTGACGCGTCTACGTCACTTGAGAAAACAGCCTCCCACGCGTGCGCGTCACCCACGCGTACGCGTGACTCTTCAAAATTGACGAAAATGGGTGTATGGCAGCGAGTTATGATGGAGTGGAGCTGGAATTGTGCTAGAAGCACAAGCCCTACCACGCGTACGCGTCCCCCACGCGTCCGCGTCATTTTTAAAAGTAAGGCCATTCACGCGTGCGCATCACCCACGCTCATGCGTCACCCTAAATTTTGGCAATATGCAAACGAAACAGAAATTCGTGCGTACGTGAGGCTGCTCTCGCGCCACTAGCACAAATTAAGTCACGCGTTCGCGTGACCCACGCGTCCGCGTCACTTGAAAATAGCGCCAACCACGCAAATGCGTGCTCCACGCGTCCGCGTCGCCTGCGCCCACAGCTTATCCAGATCAGCGCCAGAAATCTTATCTTTTCTTCCCCAATCCTAATTTTTCCTTCTCCCTTCTTATCTTTTTCTTCTTCCTTCTTTCTTCTTTATTCCTTCTCACTTTATCCCCCTTCTTTCTTTTTCACATTCATCATCAAGGTTCTTTTCTTTTCTTCTTCCCTCTTTACTTTTCTATTATTATTTTTATTTTTATTTATGTTTTCTTCTTCTTTTCCTTTTTCTTTCATTATATATGTTTTCTTTTTCTTTCTTTTTCTTTTTATTCTTTTGATTGGTGTTAGAAATTTAATGGCGTGATTGTTTTCTTCTATATTTTGCTTGTGGATTATTAAGAAATTGTTTGACAATTAAATATTACTTCTTAAAGGATTGCTTGCATATTCAATTTAATACTTTCAACAACATATTTACCATGCATGCTAAGTGTTTGTGAAAAAGCCCGTATGGCATTGTGCATTATTTTTAAATTATTCTATTCTACTACTCTAATGCCTGTTTTTCACAAAACTCCTTTTATATATTATTAATTGAATATAATTGTTAATACAAACAGATTGTTAGTTTCACAGACTTGATAATCAAATTGGGCATTTAATGCTTGAACTATGCTACTCATGCCTTTGCCAGCATGCCAATAAACATCTTGCATCTATTTGCCATAACATGCACTTGCTATATTTCCATTGATGAACTTTTCACATGTAGTCGCGACCATGTGTTAACGACATCCTTCTTTACCGTGCATGGATTATCACTTGTACCGTCCTCTTCCTTGCTCAAACCCTTAGCTTTACATGTTACTTTCTTCTTTCCTTTTCAGGATGGCCACCAAGAAGGGTAAAGAGAAAGCTATGGTTACCTTGTAAATCTTAGTCAGGAGATTAATAATAAAAATGGTTTTGTTATGAAAATTAAATAGCATGAATTAAGTGGTACTTGTGATTCAGTAATGAGGAACAGGTTGAGATTTCGGAGATGCTCTGTCATCTGAATCTCTTTTTTCCTACTGTCTTCTTCTCCAAACACGCATGGCTTCCTTCAATGGCAAGTTGTATGATCCTCTCGGATGAAAAATACTAGGTACGATCTCTGCACGGCTAATCAACTATCGGATTTCTCGTCTCGGATGAAAAATACCATGTACAGCTACCGCACGGCTAATCATCTATCGGTTCCTGCTAGCGTCGGAATAGGATCTCTCTATCCTTTTGCACACTGTCACTGCGCCAACATTCGCAGGTTTGAAGCTCGTCACAGTCATCCCTTCCCAGATCTAACTCGGAATACCACAGACAAGGTTTAGACTTTCCAGATCCCAGGAATGCTTCCAATTGGTTCTAGCCTCTACCATGAAGGTTCTGATCCCACGGACTCGGTCCGTGAATCAGAGACCCAAGAGATACGCACTCAAGCTGTCGCCCAATGACTACGTTGAGCTCAGATAGAACGGGAGTGGTTGTCAGGCACGCGTTCATAAATGTGAGAATAATGATGAGTGTCACGGATCATCATCTTCTCCATATTGAAGTACGAGTGAGTATCTTAGAATAGAATCAAGCGTGATTGAATAGAAAACAATAGCAATTGCATTAATCCATTGAAACACAACAGAGTTCCTCACCCCCACCAATGGGGTTTAGAGACTCATGCCGTCAGAGATACAATATGGAATAAAATTGTCATGAGTTGCTAAATGAATCTCTAAAAGTAGTTTTTATACTAAACTAGTAACTTAGGGTTACAGAAAATGAGTAACTAGGTGTAGATAGTGCAGAATTCCACTTTCGGGGCCCACTTGGTGAGTGTTTGGGCTGAGCTTTCAAGCTTCCACGTGCATATGCCTCATATTGGAGTTAGACGCCACCCTGAGTGCCAAAATGGGCGTTTAACGCCGAAAAGTATGCCAGTTCTGGTGTTTTACGCCAGAAAGTTTTTGGCTGGCTTTTAACGCCAGTTTGGGCCATCAAATCTCGGGCAAAATATGAACTATTATATATTGCAGGAAAGCCCAAGATGTCTACTTTTCAACGCAATTGAGAACGCGCCATTTGGGTTTCTACAGCACTAGAAAATCCATTTCGAGTGCAGGAGGGTCAGAATCCAACAGCATCTGCAGTCCTTTCTCAGCCTCTGAATCAGATTTTTGCTTAGGTCCCTCAATTTCAGCCAGAAAATACCTGAAATTACAGAAAATACACAAACTCATAGTAAAGCCCAAAAATGTGATTTTTAAATAAAAACTAATAAGAATATAATAAAAAGTAACTAAAATATACTAAAAGCTATCTAAAAACAATGCCAAAAAGGGTATAAATTATCCGCTCATCACAACACCAAACTTAAATTGTTACTTGTCCCCAAGCAACTAAAAACAAAATAGGATAAAAAAGAAGAGAATATACAATAAATTCCAAAAACATCAATGAAGATTAGTTTTAATTAGATGAGCGGGACTAGTGGCTTTTTGCTTCTGAACAGTTTTGGCATCTCACTTTATCCTGTGAAGTTCAGAATGATTGGTATCCATAGGAATTCAGAATTCAGATAGTGTTATTGATTCCCCTAGTTCAGTATGTTGATTCTTGAACACAGCTACTTTATGAGTCTTGGCCGTGACCCTAAGCATTTTGTTTTCCAGTATTACCACCAGATACATAAATATCACAGACACATAACTGGGTGAACCTTTTCAGATTGTGACTCGGCTTTGCTAGAGTCCCCAGTTAGAGGTGCCCAGAGCTCTTAAGCACACTCTTTTTGCTTTGGACCACGACTTTAACCGCTCAGTCTCAAACTTTTCGCTTGACACCTTCACGCCACAAGCACATGGTTAGGGACAGCTTGGTTTAGCCGCTTAGGCCAGGATTTTATTCCTTTGGGCCCTCCTATCCATTTATGCTCAAAGTCTTGGATCCCTTTTACCCTTGCCTTTTAGTTTAAAGGGTTACTGGCTTTTTCTGCTTGCTTTTTCTTTTTCTTTCTTTTTCTTTTATTTTTTGCCACATTTTTTTTCCGCAAGCTTTGTGTTTTTTTTCACTGCTTTTTCTTGCATCAAGAATCAATTTTATGATTTTTTAGATTATCAATAACATGTCTCCTTTTTCATTATTCTTTCAAGAGCCAACAATTTTAACATTCATAAACTCCACTATAAAAAATATGCACTGTTCAAGCATTCATTCAGAAAACAAAAAGTATTGCCACCACATCAAAATAGTTAAACTATTTTCAAGATAGAATTCAAAATTCATGTACTTCTTGTTCTTTTGCAAATAAAAACATTTTTCATTTAAGAAAGGTGAAAGAGTCATGGACATTCATAGCTTTAAGACATAGACACTAGACACTAATGATCATGTAATGAAGACACAAACATAGTCAAAACATAAAGCATAAAAACCGAAAACAGAAAAGAAAATAAACAAGGAGATTAAGGAACGGGTCCACCTTAGTGATGGTGGCTTCTTCTTCCTCTTGAAGAACCAATGGAGTTTTCGAGCTCCTTTATGTCTCTTCCTTGCCTTTGTTGTTCCCCTTCCTAGAGGTTCCTCCGGCCTTAGGTGCCATTAGTGGTTATGGAAAGCAAAAAGCTAAGCTTTTCCACACCAAACATAAAAGCTTTGCTCGTCCTCGAGCAAAATAAGATAGAAGGGAGTAGAAAAAGAATGATACAATTAATTTTGAAAACTTATTACTGTATACTAGAAAAATTAAAAAGAGTTGAAAAGAATTTGAAAAGATATGTAAGTTTTGAAAACATTTTGGAAGGAATTGAAAAGAATTGAAAAAGAATAAAAAAGAATTGGAAGGATTATGAATTTTTGAAAATAGAAATTGAAAGATGAACGTTTAAAATATGTTTGATGCAAAAAATTGTCAATTAAAAAATGAAAAATTGAAAAAAATTGAATTGAAAACAAAATTACATCCCTTGTGTCATCCTGGCGTTAAACGCCCAGAATGCTATCTATTCTGGCATTTAACGCCCACTTGACTGCCTCTTTAGGCGTTTAACGCCCAGCCAGATACCATGGCTGGCGTTAAACGCCAGGAATCCTTCTTTACTAGGCATTTTTTTGAACACCCAGAATGCTGCCATTTCTGGCGTTAAATGCCCAGAATGCTGCCTGCATGGGCGTTAAACGCCCATTCTGCTATCCTTACTGGCGTTTAAACGCCAGTAAGCCTGTCCTCCAGGGTGTGCTATTTTTGATGCTGTTTTTTATTCCACTTTAATTCTGCAGCTGTTTTTGTGACCCCACATGATCATCAACCTAAAGAAAATATAAACTAACAATGGAAAATGAAATGAAAAAGTAATTAACATAGATAAATAAGATTGGGTTGCCTCCCAATAAGCGCTTCTTTACTGTCTTTAGCTAGACTTTTACTGAGCTTTTAATTTAGTCTCAGTTTTGAGCACTCTTGCTCAACATTGCCTTCAAGATAGTGTTTGACTCTCTGTCCATTAACAATGAATTTTTTTTCAGAGTCAATATCCTGAAGCTCTACATAACCATATGGTGATACACTTGTAATGACATATGGTCCCTTCCACTGGGATTTCAGTTTCCCAGGGAACAATCTGAGCCTAGAGTTAAATAGCAGGACCTTCTGTCCTGGCTCAAAGACTCTACATGACAGCCTTTTGTCATGCCATCTTTTTGCTTTCTCCTTGTAGATTTTAGCATTTTCGAAAGCATTGAGTCTGAACTCCTCCAGCTCATTCAACTGGAGTAATCTCTTCTCTCCAGCTACCTTAGCATCAAGGTTTAGGAACCTAGTTGCTTAGTAGGCCTTGTGTTCCAGTTCCACTGGCAGATGACAGGCTTTTTCATACACAAGTTGGCATGGAGAGGTCCCTATAGGAGTCTTGAATGCGGTTCTATATGCCCACAGAACATCATCCAGACTTCTTGCCCAATCCTTTCTACGGGTACTTGCACTCCGTTCCAGGATTCGTTTTAGTTCTCTATTCGAGACTTCAGCCTGCCCATTTGTCTGTGGATGATATGGAGTGGCCACTTTATGGTTAATTCCATATCTGACTAGAGCAGAGTCAAGCTGTTTATTGCATAAATGAGTGCCTCCGTCACTGATCAATATCCTAGGGACACCAAACCTGTTGAAGATATGCTTCTGGAGGAACTTCATCACTGTCTTAGTATCATTAGTGGGGGTTGCAATTGCCTCTACCCATTTAGATACATAGTCTACTGCCACCAGAATATAACTATTTGAGTTTGATGGTGGGAAAGGCCCCATGAAGTCAATACCCCATACATCAAATAACTCAATCTCTAAGATCCCTTACTGAGGCATGGCATAACCGTGAGGCAGATTACCAGCTCTCTGGCAACTGTAACAATTACGTACAAACTCTTGGGAGTCTCTATAGAGGGTAAGTGGTGCACAAAATTGTAAATCACACTTTTTACAACTCGTACCACTAACCAGCAAGTGCACTGGGTCGTCCAAGTAATACCTTACGTGAGTAAGGATCGATCCCACGGAGATTTTCGGCTTGAAGCAATCTATGGTTATCTTGTAAATCTTAGTCAGGATATCAATTATGATTATTAGTTTGAGTTGCAAAGAATAAAAGAGTATGAAATAAATACTTGTTATGCAGTAATGGAGAATATGTTGGAGTTTTGGAGATGCTTTGTCTTCTGAATCTCTGCTTTCCTACTGTCATCTTCTTCATGCACGCAAGGCTCCTTCCATGGCAAGTTGTATGTCGGTGGATCACCGTTGTCAATGGCTACCATCCGTCCTTTCAGTGAAAAAGGTCCATGTACATGGCTAATCATCTGTCGGTTCTCACTTGTGATGGAATAGGATCCATTGATCCTTTTGCGTCTATCACTACGACCAGCACTCACGAGTTTAAAGCTCGTTGCAGTCATCCCTTCCTGGATCCTACTCTGAATACCACAGACAAGGTTTAGACTTTCCGGATCTCAAGAATGCTGCCAATGGATTCTAGCTTATACCACGAAGACTCTGGTCTCACGGATCTGAAAGTTCCGTTGTTAGGAGAGGTGATCAGACTCATGAGCCAAGAACCCAAGAGATATTCATTCAATCCAAGGTAAAACGGAGGTGGTTGTCAGGAACGCGTTCATAGGGTGAGAATGGTGATGAGTGTCACGGATCATCACATTCATCATACTAAAGTGCGAATGAATATCTTAGATAGAAACAAGCGTGTTTGAATAGAAAACAGAAATAGTTGCATTAATTCATCGAGACACAACAGAGCTCCTCACCCCCAACAATGGAGTTTAGAGACTCATACCGTCTAAGATACAAAGTTTAGATCTAAAAATGTCATGAGATACAAAATAAATCTCTAAAAGTTGTTTAAATACTAAACTAGTAACCTAGGTTTACAGAAAATGAGTAAACTATGACAGACAGTGCAGAAATCCACTTTCGGGGCCCACTTGGTGTGTGCTGGGGCTGAGACTTGAGCTTTACACGTGCCTAGGCTGTTTCTAGAGTTAAACGCCAGGTTGTAACCTATTTTGGGCGTTTAACTCCAACTTGTAACCTGTTTCTGGCGTTTAACGCTAGAATGCAACATGGAATTGGCGTTGAACGCCAGTTTACGTCATTTATCTTTGAGCAAAGTATGGACTATTATATATTTATGGAAATCCCTGGATGTTTACTTTCCAACGCAATTGAGAGTGCACCATTTAGGTTTCTATAGCTCCGAAAATCCATTTCGAGTGCAGGGAGGTCAGAATCCAACAGCATCTGTAGTCTTTTTTTCAGCCTCTGAATCAGATTTTGCTCAGGTCCCTCAATTTCAGCCAGAAAATACCTGAAATCACAGAAAAATACACAAACTCATAGTAAAGTCCAGAAATGTGAATTTTGAATAAAAACTAATAAAAATATAGTAAAAAGTAACTAAATCATACTAAAAACTACCTAAAAGCAATGCCAAAAAAACGTATAAATTATCCGCTCATCACAACACCAAACTTAAATTGTTGCTTGTCCCTAAGCAACTGAAAATCAAATAGGATAAAAATAAGAGAATATACCATAAACTCCAGAATATCAATGAAACTTAGCTCCAATTAAATGAGCGGGACTAGTAGCTTTTTGCCTCTGAACAGTTTTGGCATCTCACTTTATTCCTTGAAGTTCAGAATGATTGGCATCTATAGGAACTCAGAATTCAGATAGTGTTATTGATTCTCCTAGTTCAGTATGTTGATTCTTGAACACAACTACTTTATGAGTCTTGGCCGTGGCCCTAAGCACTTTGTTTTCCAGTATTACCACCGGATACATAAATGCCACAGACACATAATTGGGTGAACCTTTTTAGATTGTGACTCAGCTTTGCTAAAGTCCCCAATTAGAGGTGTCCGGGGTTCTTAAGCCCCCTCTGTTTTTGCTTTGGCCCTCGACTTTAACCGCTCAGTCTCAAGCTTTTAACTTGACCCCTTCACGCCACAAGCACATGGTTAGGGACAGCTTGGTTTAGCCGCTTAGGCCAGAATTTTATTCCTTTGGGCCCTCATATCCACTGATGCTCAAAGCCTTGGATCCTTTTTATTACCCTTGCCTTTTGGTTTTAAGGGCTATTGGCTTTTTCTGCTTGCTTTTGCTTTTTCTTTTTCTCTTTTTTTTCGCAAGCCTTGTTTATTCACTGCTTTTTCTTACTTCAAGAATCAATTTTATGATTTTTCAGATTATCAAATAATATTTCTCCTTTTTCATTATTCTTCAAGAGCCAACAATTTTAACATTCATAAACAACAAATTCAAAAGACATATGCATTATTCAAGCATTCATTCAGAGAACAAAAAGTATTGTCACCACATCAAAATAATTAAACTAATTTCAAGGATGAATTCAAAATCATGTACTTCTTGTTCTTTTGTAATTAAAACATTTTTCATTTAAGAAAGGTGATGGATTCATAGGACATTCATAACTTTAAGGCATAGACTCTAATCTTTATTTATTATTTAATAGGAATAATATAAAATAGGCATAAAAAGCAGACAATTAGTAATAAAAGAAAGGAAACTAAAGACATAAAGACAAATGACTCTAATTCTAATACTCATGTACTTTTAGAATGGATAAAAGGTTATCACAGAGTTAGGACTCAACAACCTTTATTTTGGGAGGTAGATGCCTCTTTAGTCTGAGGGGTGCTTGGTCCTTCAAGAGATAACTTCTGGCGCTTTAGTTCCTTCAGTTCACGCCCTTGCTCTTCTTGTTCCCTAAGCAGTTTACAGAGCATGCTGTTTTGATTTTGCTGTTCTTCCTTCAGTTGATCCATAGCTTATTGTAACTTGGTGATAGATGCTTCTAGGCGCCCCCAGTATTCAAATTGAGGAATTTCTGGGAGGAACTTCTGTGCTCTCCTCTTGATAGAGTCGTCCTGCACTTGTCCGTCCATTGACTTTTTGGTGATTGGTTGCTCAACTGAGATATACTCATCTACTCCCATTTTTACCCCAGCATCTTTACATAGCAGAGAGATTAAGCTTGGATAGAATATTCTCTTTCTTGCCTCTTGAGGTGGTTTGTTTACCTTAGGAGCTATGATCTTGGTGGGTATTGGCTTAGTGATCACGGATAAACACACCAAACTTAGAGGTTTACTTGTCCTCAAGCAAAAGAAAGGAAAGAAGAGGGATATAGGGAGAGCCAAGTTCAAATTGTAGAGGAGAGGAGGGAGGCCGAACGAGGATTTAAAGGGAAGAGGGGTGGGTTTTCGAAAATTTTTGAAAAAGATATGATAGAAAATGTGATTTGGAAAAGATAAGTATGATAGGAAAAGATGTAATTTAAAATTGAAAAGATATGAAAGATATTTGAAAAAGATAGATTTGAAAAAGATATTAATGAGTTTGAAAAAAAAATTTGAAAAAGATAGATTTGTTTTGAAAAAGATTTGAGAAGAGGTTGAAGAAGAATTGAGAAAGATGTAATTTTAGGATTAAGATATTTTTAATATTTTTGGAAAAGAGTTTGAAAAAAGAAAGTATGGCAACATGTTTATGCAAGAAAATATGGATGGAAATATGAAAATTTGAAAAAAAAATCAAGTTGGGAACAAAAACTTCCTCCCCTCTACAATCCTGGCGTTAAACGCCCAACTGCTGCTTGTTTTGGGCGTTTAACGCCCATCTGTAGCCTCTTTTGGGCGTTTAACGCCCAGCTGTTGCTTCTGGCTGGCGTTAAACGCCAGAAATCTTTCGTCATTGGGCATTTTTCTGAATGCCTAGGATGCTGTAAGTATGGCGTTAAACGCCCAAAATGGCACCCATTCTGGCGTTTAACGCCCAATTGTACCTCTTACTGGCGTTTTCTTGCCAGTGAGCTCCTTTTCCTTGTTTTGTACTATGAATCCTTCTGTAACCCTGTGAACTTATGCAATTGATACTTTACCTTGAAGATTATTTATATTAAACTCGTATAATTATTATTTAAATAAAAATAGGTTTTGCTAATGGCTGGGTTGCCTCCCAGCAAGCGCTTCTTTATTGTCTTTAGCTAGACCTTGCTGAGCTTTTAATCTAGGCTCAGCCTTGAGCACTCTTGCTCAACATTGCCTTCAAGATAATGCTTGATTCTCTATCCATTAACAATGAACTTCTTATTAGAATCAATGTCTTGAAGCTCCACATAGCCATATGGTGACACACTTGTAATCACATATGGTCCCCTCCACCGGGATTTCAGTTTCCCGGGGAATAGCCTGAGCCTAGAGTTAAACAACAGAACCTTCTGTCCTGGTTCAAAGACTCTAGATGATAGCTTTCTGTCATGCCACCTTTTTGCTTTCTCTTTGAAAAGCTTGGCATTTTCGAAAGCAGTGAGTCTGAATTCCTCTAGCTCATTCAACTGGAGCAATCTTTTTTCTTCAGCTAATTTGGCATCAAAGTTTAGGAATCTGGTTGCCCAGTAGGCCTTATGCTCCAGTTCCAGGGGTAGACGATAGGCCTTACCATACACAAGCTGGTATGGAGAGGTCCCTATAGGAGTCTTGAATGCTGTTCTGTAAGCCCACAGAGCATCATCCAAGCTTCTCGCCAATCCTTTCTACGGGTACTTACAGTCCATTCCAGGATTCTTTTTAGTTCTCTATTAGAGACTTCAGCTTGCCCATTTGTCTGTGGGTGATATGGAGTTGCCACCTTATGGCTAATTCCATACCGGACCATAGTAGAGTAAAGCTGTTTGTTGCAGAAGTGAGTGCCCCCATCACTGATTAGTGCTCTAGGGACACCAAACCTACTGAAGATATGTTTCTGGAGGAACTTCAGCACTGTCTTAGTATCATTAGTGGGTGTGGCAACGGCCTCTACCCATTTGGATACATAGTCGACTGCCACCAGAATATAAGTGTTTGAGTATGATGGTGGGAAAGGCCCCATGAAGTCAATACCCCTGATGAGCGGATATTTTATACGCTTTTTGGGGATAATTTCATATAGTTTTGAGTATGTTCTAGTTAGTTTTTAGTTTATTTCCAGTAGTTTTTAGGAAAAATTCATATTTCTGGACTTTCCCTGTGCCAAACTTCAAGTTTGGTGTTTTCAAAAATAATCTTTCTTAAAATTTTTGAAGGTCCCATAACTCATTTGGCTAGAGCGTTAATCTGTGTATTTGTTTCAACTAACTAACTAACCTTTTGTTTGTTTCTTAACTTTTTCAAAACTACCTAACTAACTCTCTCTCTCTCTAATTTTCGAAAATATCTTCCCTCTTTTTCAAAAATTTCTTCTTTTTTTTTATTAACTAATTAATTTTTTTTAAACGAAAAAAAAAAATTTATTTTCAAAATTCAAATTCTTTTTAGTTATTTTATTTTATTTAAGTGTTTACTTCTTATAAAATAAAATAAATAAAAAGGTAAGTCAGTCCAAGTTATATCCATAGATCCATCATGGACATAAGTGGAAGTGAACAGTCCAGGAGGACTCTAGGGTCATATTCTAACCCCTCTACTGCTTCATATGGAAGTAGCATCTGCATACCCTCCATTGGAGTCAGTAGCTTTGAGTTGAATCCTCAGCTCATTATCATGGTGCAGCAAAGTTGCCAGTATTCCGGTCTTCCACAGGAAGAACCTACAGAATTTCTGGCACAATTTTTACAAATTGCTGACACAGTACATGATAAGAAAATAGATCAGGATGTCTACAGACTATTACTGTTTCCATTTGCTGTAAAAGATCCAGGAATGGCAGCAACTGGGCGCTGAACGCCCAGGAGATCAGCATTTGGGCGCTGAACGCCCAAAACAGGCAGTGTTTGGGCGTTCAAACGCCAGGAGGACAGGGAGGAGCCAAATCCAGTAATCCCACACGTATTTCCATTTTAATTTCAAATTTTCTGCTTCAATGCATGATTTTTACATGAACATATCAAGAACCCTGGTTTCTAAAATCCCTAATTTCTAAAAATCCATCTTTCCAAATTCAATCCAACTCTTTTCAAAATCTTTTCTGAAAACAAATCTATCTTTTTCACTCAAAAATCTTTTCAACTAATCCATATCTTTTTCAAATATCCATATTATCTTTTTCAAAATTCAGAGTTATCTTTTTCAAAAATCTATCCTATCTTTTCAAAATCAAACTATATCTTCTATCTTATCTTTTTCAACTCAACCTTTTTTATCTTATCTCTTCCAATTTTTCGAAAATCCATCCCCCCCACCCCTTTAAATTGGGTTCGGCCTCCCCCCTCCTCCATCAACAAGTGCACCTCAATCTCCTTCTATCCCTCTCCTTTCTTTTCTTTTGCTTGAGGGCAAGCAAACCTCTAAGTTTGGTGTGTTTTTCCGAGATCACTAAGATCATGGCTCCCAAAGGGAAACAATACACTCCAAGAGGCAAGAAAGAGAGCGTTCCAAAACCACTTTGGAATCAAAGGAAGTTCTTATCTAAAGAACATTCAGACCATTACCTTAAAGTAATGGGTCTAAGATCAGTGATCCCGGAAGTGAGATTCGATCTGAAAGAAGATGAATATCCGGAGATCCAGGAGCAAATTCGAATCAGGAACTGGGAAGTCCTAGCTAATCCTGAAACGAAAGTAGGAAGGAACATGATCCAGGAATTCTATGCTAATATGTGGCAGACTGACAAGCAAAGACTATCTGGAACTGCCTGCTACGAATTTCGGACCATGGTCAGGGGAAAAATTGTTCATACCACCCCTGACAAGATCAGAGAGATACTAAAGCTACCTCAGCTAAAGGATGATCCAGACTCCTTCAACAGGAGGATGATGAGAGCAGACATTGGCCTGGATAAGATTTTAGAGGACATCTGTATCCCTGGAGCCAGGTGGACCACCAACACAAAGGGCGTCCAAAATCAACTCAAGAGGGAGGATCTCAAACCAGTTGCCAGAGGATGGCTGGACTTCATTGGGCATTCTCTGTTGCCCACCAGCAACCGTTCTGAAGTCACAGTTAACAGAGCAGTGATGATTCATTGCATCATGATGGGAAAGGAAGTGGAGGTTCATCAGCTGATTTCAACAGAGCTCTATAAGATTGCTAACAAAAATTCAAAAGAGGCCAGGTTGGCTTATCCAAGCATGATTTCTCTGCTCTGCAAGGACGCTGGAGTAAGGATGGGAATAACTGAGTATATCTCAATTGAGAAGCCAATCACCAAAGCATCAAACCTATATATTATTCCGTCTGCACATCTCTTAAAGAGATAGGGTTCATCCCACAAGTATTACTTTGTGTCAGTAATTGATTTTTTCTTTTGTTGCCTGCTGTACTCCTTGGGTATGAATCTTGCAGCTTTATATTTTGCAATGTCTGCAAACCATGGTGTTTCCTGAATGGCAAACAAATGCTCATCCGGAAAGGTTTCAGAGATCTCAATAGAGGGAAAGGACGCCCCTTCTACTGGTTCTATCTGAGACAGATGATCAGCCACTTGGTTTTCTGTCCCTTATTTCTATATCAAACTCTTGCAGAAGCAACACCCATCTTATGAGCCTGGGTTTTGAATCCTGCTTTGTAAGTAGATATTTAAGAGCAGCATGGTCAGTGTACACAATCACTTTTGATCCTACTAAGTATGATCTAAACTTGTCAATGGCATAAACCACTGCAAGCAATTCTTTTTCTGTGGTTGTGTAATTTTTCTGGGCATCATTTAAAACACGGCTAGCATAATAAATGACATGCAGAAGCTTGTCATGCCTCTGCCCCAATACTGCACCAATGGCATGGTCACTGGCATCACACATTAGTTCGAATGGTAATGTCCAGTCTGGTGTAGAAATAACTGGTGCTATGACCAGCTTAGCTTTCAGAGTTTCTAACGCCTGCAGACACTCTGTGACAAACACAAATGGCGTGTCAGCAGCTAGCAGGTTGCTCAGAGGTTTTTCAATTTTTGAAAAATCCTTTGTAAACCTCCTATAGAATCCTGCATGCCCCAGAAAGCTTCTGATTGCCTTAACATTGGTAGGTAGTGGTAATTTTTCAATTACTTCAAATTTAGCTTGATCCACCTCTATTTCCTTATTTGAAATTTTATGCCCAAGGACAATCCCTTCAGTCACCATAAAGTGACATTTTTCCCAGTTTAAAACTAGGTTGGTCTCTTGGCATCTTTTCAGAACAAGTGCTAAATGGTTAAGGCAGGAGCTGAATGAGTCTCCAAAGACTGAAAAGTCATCCATGAAGACTTCCAGAAATTTCTCTACCATATCAGAGAAGATAGAGAGCATGCACCTCTGAAAGGTTGCAGGTGCATTGCACAGACCAAAAGGCATCCTTCTGTAGGCAAACACTCCAGAAGGACATGTGAATGCTGTTTTCTCTTGGTCCTGAGGATCTACTGCAATTTGGTTGTAACCTGAATAGCCATCCAAAAAGAAATAGTATTCATGACCTGCTAGTCTTTCTAGCATCTGGTCTATGAATGGTAAAGGAAAGTGATCCTTCCTGGTGGCTGTATTGAGCCTTCTGTAATCAATACACATACGCCACCCTGTAACTATTCTTGTAGGAACCAGTTCATTTCTTTCATTATGAACCACTGTCATGCCTCCCTTCTTGGGGACAACTTGGATAGGGCTTACCCAAGGGCTATCAGAAATAGGATAAATAATCCCAGCCTCCAGTAACTTGGTGACCTCTTTCTGCATCACCTCCTTCATGGCTGGATTTAGCCGCCTCTGTGGTTGAACCACTGGCTTAGCATCGTCCTCCAATAGGATCTTGTGCATGCATCTTGCTGGGCTGATGCCCTTAAGATCACTTATGGACCACCCAAGAGCTGCCCTGTGTGTCCTTAGCACTTGAAGTAGTGCTTCCTCTTCCAGTGGATTTAAAGCAGAGCTTATGATCACCGGAAAAGTGTTACCTTCTCCCAGAAATGCATATTTCAGGGATGGTGGTAGTAGTTTGAGCTCAGGTTTAGGAGGTTTCTCCTCTTCCTGAGGAAGTTTCAGAGGCTCTTTCAATTCCTCTGAATCCTCCAGATCAGGCTGAACATCTTTAAAGATGTCTTCCAGCTCTAATTCGAGACTCTCAGCCATGTTGATCTCCTCTACCAGAGAGTCAATAAGATCAACTTTCATGCAGTCTTTTGGTGTGTCTGGATGCTGCATGGCTTTGACAGCATTTAACTTAAACTCATCCTCATTGACTCTCAGGGTTACTTCCCCCTTTTGGACATCAATGAGAGTTCATCCAGTTGCTAGGAAAGGTCTTCCTAGAATGAGAGTAGCACTATTGTGCTCCTCCATTTCCAGCACTACAAAGTCAGTGGGAAAGGGGAATAGCCAAACCCTGACAATCATGTCTTCAATCAAGCCTGATGGGTATTTAATGGAGCCATCAGCAAGTTGGAGACATATCTGGGTTGGTTTGACTTCTTCGGTTAAACTAAGCTTTCTGATAGTGGATGCAGGTATTAGGTTGATACTTGCCCCAAGATCACATAAAGCTGTCTTGGTGCAATTACCCTCTAATATGCATGGTATCATAAAGCTCCCAGGATCTTTAAGCTTTTCTGGGAAGCTTTTCAAAATGACTGCACTGCATTCTTCAGTGAGGAGAATGATAAACCACTATTTTATGGTTTATCTTGTGCTCAATTGAGTGATTTTTATCAACTCTTTACCCACTTATTCATACTGTTTGCATGGTTTTACATTTGCCTTCCTAATTATGTGCTTTGATTGAAAACATGCTTCTTTGGCCTTAAGTTCCCTATGTTTAATCCTCTCTTATTACCATTAGATACCTTGATATGTGTGTTAAGTGATTTCAGAGATTATAGGGCAGGAATGGCTCAGAGGATGGAAAGGAAGCATGCAAAAGTGGAAGGAATACAAGAAGTTGGAGAAATTGCTAAGCTGTCCAGCCTGACATCTTCGCACTCAAACAGCTATAACTTTATCTACAGAGGTCCAAATGACACGGTTCCAGTTGCGTTGGAAAGCTAACGTCCGGGGCTTCGATTTAATATATAAATTGCCATAGCTTCCCCAAAGTTAAGCGATGCGAATGCGTGAATGACGCGCCCATGTCGCATCTGCGAACTTCAATCCACGCGGACGCGTGGACGACGCCTCCGCGTCACTTTTCCGCGACCTGAACGTAACAGAAATCGCAGGGGGTGATTTCTGAGCTATTTTTGACCCAGTTTTCAGCCCAGAACACACAGATTAGAGGCTATAAAGTGGGGGAATGCATCCATTCATAATCAAGCTTTCACATTTATAATTTTAGTTTTAGATGTAGTTTTTAGAGAGAGAGGTTCTCTCCTCTCTCTTAGGATTTAGGATTAGGATTTTTCTTACTTCCAGGATTATTTCTTTTTATCAGGTTCAATTTTCCTTTAATTTATTTTTCTACTTTTATTTTATTACTTTAATTGATATTTATATTTCCAAATTAGCTTATGCTACATTCATGTTATGATTTTCTTAATTAATATTATTTGAGGTATTTCAGATTTAAGATTGCTTTGCTTTATTTATATTGATGCTTTTAATTTAATTTAGATATTTTCTCCCTTTTGGCTTTGGTTAAGTAATTGGTAACGCTTGAGCTGTCAAATAAAGCAGTGGTTGAAATTGGGAGTTGCTCCAATAACTCTAGTCTTTCCATAGGAATTGACTAGGACCTGAGGATTAAGCTAATTAATCCAATTAATTTACCTTCATAGTTAAAGGTTAACAAAGTGGGATTAAAATCCAATTCTCATCACAATTGATAAGGATAGGACTTCCAGTTCTTATACCTTGCCAAGAGTTTTATTTTATAGTTATTATTTATTTTACTTGTCATTCAACATACTTCTTTCTTACTTTTAAAATCCCCAATTTACAAGACTCATAACCAATAATAAGAACACCTCCCTGCAGTTCCTTGAGAAGACGACCCGAGGTTTAAATACTCGGTTATCAATTTTAAAGGGGTTTGTTACTTGTGACAACCAAAACTTTTGTAAGAAAGGTTGATTGTTTTGTTTAGTAACTATACTTGCAACGAAAGTTTACTATAACCTCTAAACCATCAATCTTCAGTTCCTTCAGAGAACTCTTTCAGTTTCTCTCCAATCCTTCTTATGACTCAAGATCTCTTTCATGAACTTGGCATAAGAGGGTATTTGCTCAAGTGCCTCTGCAAACGGAATCTTTATTTCAAGAGTCCTGAGATAGTCTGCGAAGCGGGAAAATTGCTTATCCTGCTCCTCTTGGCAGAGTTTTTGAGGATAAGGCATCTTGGCTTTATATTCCTCAACCTTAGTTGATGTAGGTTTATTTCCTACAGAGGTGGTTAGAGAAGCCTTTTTAGAGGGGTTGCTATCAGTACTTGTGTGTGTCTGATCCCTCACTGGCATTTGAATGCCAGGGTTGGAAGCTGGATTGGCATTGGACGCCAACTTCTTACCTGTTTCTGGCATTTGAACGCCAGAACTGAGCTTTCATTGGGCATTTGACGCCAGCTCCTTGCCTGTTTCTGGCGTTTAAATGCCAGAACTGCGCGTGGGTTGGGCGTTTAACGCCAGCTTTGCATCCTTTTCTGGCGTTTAGTTATTCCTCTCTGGGCTCTTACTGTCCTCAGAGGGATTTCGGATGATATTTTGCTCATCCTCTGTTAGTTGTTCTTTTCTTGGCTTTCTGCTGCTCTGAAGTGAGGTATTTAATATTTTTTCACTTCTTAATTGAACTGCTTGGCACTCTTCTGTTATCTGCTTTGATATCTACTGTTTTGTCTGATTCAATTGTGCTTCTATATTTTTATTAGCATTTTTAGTATCTTGTAGCATCTCCTTGAATTCTGCTAGCTGTTTTATTAGAAAACACAATTGTTGATTGAGTTCAGCAACTTGTTCTGGAGGACCAGGTTCAGTAGATACTGCTTCGGCTTCTTCCTTTTTGAAGGACCTACTACTTATGTACAGATGCTGATTTCTAGCAACTATATCAATAAGCTCTTGAGCCTCTTCAATAGTTTTTCTCATGTGTATAGATCCACCAGCTGAGTGGTCTAGAGATACCTGAGCTTTTTCTGTAAGCCCATAGTAGAAGATGTCTAATTGCACCCACTCTGAAAACATTTCAGAGGGGCATTTCCTTAGCATCCCTCTGTACCTCTCCCAGGCATTATAAAGAGATCCATCATCCTCTTGTTTAAAGCCTTGGATGTCCAGCCTTAGCTGTGTCATCCTTTTTGGAGGGAAATATTGATTCAGGAATTTGTCTGATAATTGTTTCCATATTCTTATGCTTGCTGTGGGTTGGTTATTTAACCACCTTTTAGCTTGATCTTTTATAGCAAACGGAAACAGTAACAGCCTGTATACATCCTGATCTACCTCCTTTTCACGTACTATGTCAGCAATTTGCAAGAATTGTGCCAGAAACTCAGTAGGTTCTTCCTGTGGAAGACCGGAATACTAGCAGTTTTGCTGCACCATGACAATGAGCTGAGGATTTAGCTCAAAACTTCCTGCTTTGATAGGAGGTATACAAATACTACTCCCATATGCAACAGTAGTGGGATTAGCATATAACCCCAGAGCCCTTCTGGACTGTTCATTTCAACTTAGATCCATGATGGATAAAATGGAATTGATATGAATTGCAAAGAAAATATATTTTTGTTTTTATTTTATTTAAGTAGGACAAACCAAATTATTAAGATAAATAAAAATAATAAGATAAAATAAAATAAAATATTTAGAAATTAAAATGTAAATTTCGAAAACCAGGAGAAAAATAAATTTGAAAATGAAAATAATTGCTTAATTAAGACAATTTGAAAAACTTTGGATATGATTTTTGAAAAAGATTTTCAATTTTGAAAAGATTTGATTTTTAAAATAAAAATCTGAATTTTTAAAAGTAATTTTCGAAAATTCAATTTAAAATAAAGAGAAAAGATATTTTTAAATTTAATGAGGAAAGAGAAAAACAATAAAATGACATAAGACTTAAAATTTTTAGATCTAATGCTCCTTGTTTTTCGAAAGTTTTGGAGGGAAAACACCAAGGAACACCAAACTTAAAAATTTTAAGATCAAAATACAGAGATGATTCAAGAACACCTTGAAGACTCACAAGAACGTAAAAAAAGAACACCAAACTTAAAACTTGTAGAAAACTGAAAATAAGTTTTCGAAAATTAAAGAAAAATAACAAGAGAACACCAAACTTAAAGTTTGACATAAGATTTAATCAAAGAAAAATTATTTTTGAAACAGTTTTAAAAGGAAGATACCCAATTACCAAGAATATAAGCACAACGCTCTGGCCAACTAAGCTATAAATTTAAAGTGTTTTTAAAAAAGGTATTTAATGTATATAAATTTTTTTTGAATACTGATAATTTGAAAACGCATAAGAAGAACAAGAAAATACACAGAACAGGAAAAACTCAAGATCAAACAAGAAAAATAGCAAGAACAACTTGAAGATTAAGAAAGAACTAAGAACATATAATTCGAAAAATTGAAAGAGAAATAAAATCATGTAATTGACACCAAACTTAAAATATGAAACTAAACTCAAACAGAAGACTAAATCATGAAGTTATTGGTTTTAAAAATTTTCGAAAATAATTTAGAAAAATAAAATAAGGATTTTAAAATTTTAACCAAAAACAATAATAGAAGACTTTAAACTAAAAAGAAAATTTTTTTCCTAATCTAAGCAACAAAATAAATCGTCAGTTGTCTAAACTCGAACAATCCCCGGCAACGGCGCCAAAAACTTGGTGCACGAAATTGTAAATCACACTTTTTACAACTCGTACCACTAACCAGCAAGTGCACTGGGTCATCCAAGTAATACCTTACGTGAGTAAGGATCGATCCCACGGAGATTGTCGGCTTAAAGCAATCTATGGTTATCTTGTAAATCTTAGTCAGGATATCAATTATGATTATCAGTTTGAATTGCGAAGAATAAAAGAGCATGAAATAAATACTTGTTATATAGTAATGGAGAATGTGTTGGAGATTTGGAGATGCTTTGTCTTCTGAATCTCTACTTTCCTACTGTCATCTTCTTCACGCACGCAAGGCTCCTTCCATGGCAAGCTGTATGTCGGTGGATCACCGTTGTCAATGGCTACCATCCGTCCTTTCAGTGAAAAAGGTCCATGTACATGGCTAATCATCTGTCGGTTCTCACTTTTGATGGAATAGGATCCATTGATCCTTTTGCGTCTGTCACTACACCCAGCACTCGCGAGTTTGAAGCTCGTTGCAGTCATCCCTTCCTGGATCCTACTCGGAATACCACAGACAAGGTTTAGACTTTCCGGATCTCAAGAATGCTGCCCATGGATTCTAGCTTATACCACAAAGACTCTGGTCTCACGGATCTGAAAGTTCTGTTGTCAGGAGAGGCGATCAGACTCATGAGCCAGGAACCCAAGAGATATTCATTCAATCTAAGGTAGAATGGAGGTGGTTGTCAGGCACGCATTCATAGGTTGAGAATGGTGATGAGTGTCACGGATCATCACATTCATCATACTGAAGTGCGAATTAATATCTTAGATAGAAACAAGCATGTTTGAATAGAAAACAGAAATAGTTGCATTAATTCATCGAGACACAGCAGAGCTCCTCACCCCCAACAATGGAGTTTAGAGACTCATACCGTCTAAGATACAAATTTTAGATCTAAAAATGTCATGAGATACAAAATAAATCTCTAAAAGTTGTTTAAATACTAAACTAGTAACCTAGATTTACAGAAAATGAGTAAACTATGATAGATAGTGCAGAAATCCACTTCTGGGGCCCACTTGGTGTGTGCTGGGGCTGAGACTTGAGCTTTACACATGCCTAGGCTGTTTCTGGAGTTAAACGCCAGGTTGTAACCTGTTTTGGGCGTTTAACTCCAACTTGTAACCTGTTTCTGGCATTTAACACCAGAATACAAGATGAAACTGGCGTTGAATGCCAGTTTACGTCGTTTATCTTTGAGCAAAGTATGGACTATTATATATTTCTGGAAAGCCCTGGATGTCTACTTTTCAATTGGGTTTCTGTAGCTCCAAAAAATCCATTTCGAGTGCAGGGAGGTCAGAATCCAACAACATCTGCAGTCTTTTTTTCAGCCTCTGAATCAGATTTTGCTCAGGTCCCTCAATTTCAGCCAGAAAATACCTGAAATCACAGAAAAATACACAAACTCATAGTAAAGTCCAGAAATGTAAATTTTGAATAAAAACTAATAAAAATATAGTAAAAACTAACTAAATCATACTAAAAACTACCTAAAAGCAATGCCAAAAAAACGTATAAATTATCCGCTCATTAGTAGGCCAGTAGAAGCCGCATTGGAGAACCTTGGTGGCTGTTTGCTCACCTCCGAAATGTCCTCCATACTGTGATCCGTGGCAATGCTATAAGATCTTCTGTGCCTCTTCTCTAGGCACACATCTACGGATCATTCCGTCTGCACATCTCTTAAAGAGATATAGTTCATCCCACAAGTAGTACTTTGCATCAGAAATTAATTTTTTCGTTTGCTGCTTAGTGTACTCTTTGGGTATGAATCTCACAGCTTTATAGTTTGCAATATCTGCAAACCATGACACTTCCTAAATGGCAAAGTGTTGCTCATCCAGAAAGGTTTCAGAGATCTCAGTAGGAGGGAGGGAAGCTCTTGCTACTGGTTCTATTCGGGACAGGTGATCAGCTAGTTGGTTCTCTGTCCCTTTATGTCTCTTATTTCTATATCAAACTCTTGCAGAAGCAACACTCATCTTATGAGCCTGGGTTTTGAATCCTGCTTTGTGAGGAGATATTTTAGAGCAGCATGGTTAGTGTACACAATCACTTTTGATCCTACTAAATAAGATCTGAACTTGTCAATGGCATAAACCACTGCAAGCAACTCTTTTTGTGGTTGTGTAATTCTTCTGTGCATCATTCAAAATATGGCTAGCATAGTAAATGACATGCAGAAGTTTGTTATGCCTCTATCCCAATACTGCACCAATGGCATGGTCACTGGCATCACACATTAGTTCGAATGGTAATGTCCAGTCTGGTGTAGAAATGACTGGTGCTGTGACTAGCATAGCTTTCAGAGTTTCAAATGCCTACAGACACTCTGTGCCAAAGACAAATAGCGTGTCAGCAGCTAGCAGATTGCTTAGAGGTTTTGCAATTCTTGAAAAATCCTTTATAAACCTCCTATAGAATCCTGCATGCCCCAAAAAGCTTCTGATTGCCTTAACATTGGCAGGTGATGGTAATTTTTCAATTACCTCTACCTTAGCTTGATCCACCTCTATTCCCTTGTTCGAAATTTTGTGCCCAAGGACAATTTCTTCAGTCACCATAAAGTGACATTTCTCCCAGTTTAAAACCAGGTTAGTCTCTTGACACCTTTTCAGAACAAGTGCTAGATGGTCAAGACAGGAGCTAAATGAGTCTCCAAATACTGATAAGTCATCCATGAAGATTTCCAGAAATTTCTCTACCATATCAGAGAAAATAGAGAGCATGCACATCTGAAAGGTTACAGGTGCATTGCACAGGCCAAATGGCATCCTTCTGTAGGCAAATACTCCAGATGGACATGTGAATGCTATTTTTTCTTGGTCCTGAGGATCTACTGCAATTTGGTTATAACCTGAATAGCCATCCAAAAAGTAGTAGTATTCATGAACTGCTACTCTCTCTAGCATCTGGTCTATGAATGGTAAAGAAAAGTGATCCTTCCTGTGGCTGTATTGAGCCTTCTGTAGTCAATACACATACGCCACCCTGTAACTATTCTTGTAGAAACCAGTTCATTCTTTTCATTATGAACCACTGTCATGCCTCCCTTCTTGGGGACAACTTGGACAGGGCTCACCTAGGGGCTATCAGAAATAGGATAAATAATCCCAGCCTCTAGTAACTTAGTGACCTCTTTCTGCACCACCTCCTTCATGGCTAGATTCAGCCGCCTCTGTGGTTGAACTACTGGCTTAGCATCATCCTCCAATAGGAGCTTGTGCATGCATCTGGCTGGGCTAATGCCCTTAAGATCACTTATGGACCACCCAAGAACTGTCTTGTGTGTCCTTAGCACCTGAATTAGTGCTTTCTCTTCCTGTGGTTTTAAAGTCGAGCTTATGATCATAGGAAAAGTGTCATCTTCTCCCAGAAATGCATATTTCAAGGATGGTGGTAGTGGTTTGAGCTCGGGTTTAGGAGGCTTCTCCTCTTCCTGAGGAGTCTTCAGAGGTTCTTCTGTTTTCTCTGGTTCCTCCATATCAGGTTGAACATCTTTAAAAATGTCCTCTAGCTCTGATTCGATACTCTCAGTCATATTGACCTCTTCTACCAGGGAGTCAATAATATCAGTGCTCATGCAGTCTTTTGATGTGTCTGGATGCTGCATAGCTTTGATAGCATTCAATTTAAACTCATCCTCATTGACTCTCAGGGTTATCTCCCCTTTTTGGACGTCAATGAGGGTTCGTCCAGTTGCTAGGAATGGTCTTCCTAGAATGAGAGTTGCACTCTTGTGCTCCTCCATTTCCAGCACTACAAAGTCAGTGAGAAAGGCGAATGGCCCAACTTTGCAATCATGTCCTCAATTACGCCTAATGGAATTTTTTATGGAGCCATCAGCAAGTTGGAAGTATATCCGGGTTGGTTTAACTTCATGAGTCAAACCAAGCTTTTTGATGGTGGATGCAAGTATTAGGCTGATACTTGCCCCAAGATCACATAGAGCTGTCTTGGTGCAATCACCCTCTAATGTGCATGGTATCATAAAGCTTCCAGGATCTTTAAGCTTCTCTAGTAAGCTTTTCAGAATGACTGCACTGCATTCTTTAGTGAGAAAAACTTTTTCAGTTTCTCTCCAATCCTTCTTATGACTTAAGATCTCTTTCATGAACTTAGCATAAGAGGGTATTTGCTCAAGTACCTCTGCAAATGGAATCTTTATTTCAAGAGTCCTGAGATAGTCTACAAAGCGGGAAAATTGTTTATCCTGTTTCGCTTGGCGAAGTTTCTAAGGATAAGGCATCTTGGCTTTATATTCTTTAACCTTAGTTGCTGCAGGTTTATTTCCTACAGAAGTGGTTGGAGAAGCCTGCTTAAGGGGGTTGTTATCAGCACTTGCAGGTGTCTGATCCCTTAGTGGCGTTTGAACACCAGAATTGGGGGCTGCATAGGCGTTTAACGCCAGATTGCCACCCTTTTCTGGCATTTGGACGCCAGAACTGGCCATCCCTTGGGCGTTTAACGCCAACTGTCCACCCTTTTCTGGCGTTTGAATGCCAGAATCATTCCTCTCTTGGCTCTTACTGTCCTCAGAGGGATTTTGGGTGGTGGTTTGGTTATCCTCTGTCAGTTGTTCTTTTCTTGGTTTTCTGCTGCCTTGAGTTGATACATTCAATGTCTTTCTACTCCTTAATTTAACAGCTTGGCATTCTTCTGTTATCTGTTTAGATAGCTACTGTCTTATCTGATTCAATTGTGCTTCCATATTCTTATTAGCATTTTTAGTGTCTTGGAGCATCTCTTTGAATTCTGCAAACTGTTTTGTTATAATAAGCAATTGCTGATTGAGTTCAGCAACTTGTTCTTGAGGACTAAGTTCAGTGGATACTGCTTTAGCTTTTTCTTTCATGGAGGACCCACTACTTAAGTATAGATATTGATTTCTAGCAACTATATCAATGAGCTCTTGAGCCTCTTCAATTATCTTTCTCATGTGTATAGATCCACTAGCTGAGTGGTCTAGAGACATCTGGGCCTTTTCTGTAAGCCTGTAGTAGAAGTTGTCTAATTGCACCCACTCTGAAAACATTTCAGAGGGGCATTTCCTTAGCATCCCTCTGTACCTCTCTCATGCATTATAAAGAGATTCATTATCCTCTTGTTTAAAGCCTTAGATGTCCAGCCTTAGCTGTGTCATCCTTTTTGGAGGAAAATATTGATTCAAAAATTTGTCTGATAACTGTTTCCATGTTCTTATGCTTGCTGTGGGTTGGTTATTTAACTACCTCTTAGCTTGATCTTTTATGGCAAATGGAAACAGTAATAATCTGTAGACATCCTGATCTACTTCCTTATCACGTACTATGTCAGCAATTTGTAAGAACTGTGCCAGAAACTTAGTAGGTTCTTCCTGTGAAAGACCGGAATACTGGCAATTTTGCTGCACCATGATAATGAGCTGAGGGTTTAGCTCAAAGCTGCTGGCTCTGATGGGGGGTATACAGATACTACTCCCATATGAAGCAGTAGTGGGTTAGCATATGACCCCAGAGTCCTTCTGGACTGTTTATTTCCACTTAGGTCCATGATGGAGAAAGGAAATGATGTGGATTGTAAATAAAAGTTTTATTCCTTTTTTTATTTTTTATTTTTTGAATATCGAAATTAAAAGAAAATAAAATAAAATAAAATAAATAAAAATTTGAATATAATTTCAAAAATTAGAAGAAAAAGAAATAAAAGAAAATTGAAAACTAAATTAATTAATTAGTTAAAAAGATTTGAAAAAGATGTGGGTGAGGATTTTCAAAAATTGAAGAGAGGGAAATTGGTTAGGAAGTTTTGAAAAAGATATGTCTTAAAATTAAAGATACTTGTAAGAAAATAAATAAAAGAAAAGACTTGAAAAAGATTTGATTTTAAGATTTGAGATTAGAAAAGATAAGATAGGTTAGGTAAGAGAAGATAAGGAATTTAAATTAAAAAGTTTTGAAATTTAAATTTTAAATTTGAAAATTAAATTTTGAATTTTG
>NC_029789.2:59519461-59523936 GCF_000816755.2 Arachis ipaensis | reverse complement strand
AATTTGCAAGAACTGTGCCAAAAACTCAGTAGGTTCTTCCTGTGGAAGACCGGAATACTGGCAATTCTGCTGCGCCATGACAATGAGCTGAGGATTTAGCTCAAAACTGCTTGCTTTGATGGGAGGTATACATATGCTACTCCCATATGCAGCAGTAATGGGGTTAGTATATGACCCCAGAGTCCTTCTGGACTGTTGATTTCCACTTAGGTCCATGATGGAGAAAGGGAGATGATGTGGATTGTAAATAAAAATTTTTTTCTTTTTTTTCTTTTTCTTGAAAACCGAAATTAAAAGAAAAGAAAATAAAATAAAATAAATGAAAAATTGAATATCAGTTCAAAAATTAGAAGAAAAAGAAATAAAAGAAAATTGAAAACTAAATTAATTAATTAATTAAAAAGATTTGAAAAAGATGTGGATGAGAATTTTTGAAAAATGAAGAGAGAGAAATTGGTTAGGAAGTTTTGAAAAAAAATATGTCTTAAAATTAAAGATACTTGTAAGAAAATAAAACTTTTCTTTTATTTATTTTAAGAGATTAGAAAAGATAAGATAGGTTAGGTAAGAGAAGATAAGGAATTTAAATTAAAAAATTTTGAAATTTAAATTTTAAATTTAAAAATTAAATTTTGAATTTTGAAATTTGAATTTTGGAATTTGATTGAAATTTGAAATTTGAATTTAAAATAAGATAAGATAAGATTTTGAAAAAGATATGATTTTTTTGAAAAAGATTTGAATTTTGAAATTTAAAACTAAGATAAGATAAAAAATTTTAAAATAAAAATCTGAATTTTTAAAGGAAAATTTCGAAAATTAAATTAAAATAAAGAGAAAAGATATTTTTGAATTTAATGAGGAAAGAGAAAAACAATAAAATGACACCAAATTAAACTTAGAATTTTTAGATCAAAACAAAGAAAGCAAACAATAAAACTTTGAATGTCAAGATGAATACCAAGAACACTTTGAAGATCAAGATGAACACCAAGAACAAATTTTGGAAATCTTTTAAGAAAATAAAAACACAAAGGACACCAAACTTAAAAATTTTTATACTTTGGACACTAATAATTCGAAAATGCACAAGAGAAACAAAGAAAGACACAAAACAAAAAAACTAAAGATCAAACAAGGAAAATAAACAAGAACAACTTGAAGATCAAGAAAGAACTAAGAACATGTAATTCGAAAAATTGAAAGAAAAATAAAGGCATGCAATTGACACCAAACTTAAAACATGAAACTAAACTCAAACAGAAGACTAAATTATGAGGTTATTAGTTTTTATTTATTTATTAAAAATTTCGAAAAGAAATTTAGAAAAATAAAACAAGGATTTTAAAATTTTTTAACAAAAACAATAATAAAAGACTCAAAGACAAATAACAGATTAATAAAGAAAAATAAAAATTTTTGAAAGATTTTTGAAAAGAAAATAAAAGACTCAAATTTAGTGACTCTAAACCAACCAAAAAGGTAAATTCTTCCTAATCTAAGCAACAAGATGAACCGTCAGTTGTCCAAACTCAAACAATCCCCGGCAACGGCGCCAAAAACTTGGTGTGGGAAATTGTGATTACACTTTTCACAACTCCGCACAACTAACCAGCAAGTGCACTGGGTCGTCCAAGTAATACCTTACGTGAGTAAGGGTCGATCCCACGGAAATTGCCGGCTTGAAGCAAGCTATGGTTACCTTGTAAATCTTAGTCAGAAGATTAATAATAAAAATGGTTTTGTTATGAAAAGTAAATAGCATGAATTAAATGGTACTTGTGATTCAGTAATGAGGAACAGGTTGAGGTTCCGGAGATGCTCTATCATCTGAATCTCTGCTTTCCTACTGTCTTCTTCTCCAAACACGCATGGCTTCCTTCAATGGCAAGCTTTATGATCCTCTCGGATGAAAAATACTAGGTACAATCTCTGCACATCTAATCAACTATCGGATTTCTCGTCTCGGATGAAAAATACCATGTACAGCTAATGCATGGCTAATCATCAGTCAGTTCCTGCTAGCGTCGGAATAGGATCTCTCTATCCTTTTGCACACTGTCACTGCGCCCAACATTCGCAGGTTTGAAGCTCGTCACAGTCATCCCTTCCCAGATCCTACTCGGAATACCACAGACAAGGTTTAGACTTTCTGGATCCCAGGAATGCTGCCAATTGGTTCTAGCCTCTACCACGAAGGTTCTGATCCCACGGACTCGGTCCGTAAATCAGAGACCCAAGAGATACGCACTCAAGCTGTCGCCCAATGACTACGTTGAGCTCAGATAGAACAGGAGTGGTTGTCAGGCACGCGTTCATAAATGTGGGAATAATGATGAGTGTCACGGATCATCATCTTCTCCAGATTGAAGTACGAGTGAGTATCTTAGAATAGAATCAAGTGTGATTGAATAGAAAACAATAGTAATTGCATTAATCCATTGAAACACAACAGAGCTCCTCACTCCCACCAATAGGGTTTGGAGACTCATGCCGTCAGAGATACAATATGGAATAAAATTGTCATGAGTTGCTAAATGAATCTCTAAAAGTAGTTTTTATACTAAACTAGTAACTTAGGGTTACAAAAAATGAGTAACTAGGTGTAGATAGTGCAGAATTCCACTTCCGGGGCCCACTTGGTGAGTGTTTGGGCTGAGCTTTCAAGCTTCCACGTGCATATGCCTCATATTGGAGTTATACGCCACCCTGGGTGCCAAAATGGGCGTTTAACGCTGAAAAGTATGCCAGTTCTGGCGTTTTACGCTAGAAAGTTTTTGGCTGGCTTTTAACGCCAGTTTGGGCCATCAAATCTCGGGTAAAGTATGAACTATTATATATTGCTGGAAAGCCCAAGATGTCTACTTTCCATCGCAATTGAGAACGCGCCAATTGGGCTTCTATAGCTCTAGAAAATCTATTTTGAGTGCAGGAGGGTCAGAATCCAACAGCATCTGCAGTCCTTTCTCAGCCTCTGAATCAAATTTTTGCTCAGGTCCCTCAATTTCAGCCAGAAAATACCTGAAATTACAGAAAAACACACAAACTTATAGTAAAGCCCAGAAATGTAATTTTTGAATAAAAACTAATAAGAATATAATAAAAAGTAACTAAAATATACTAAAAACTATCTAAAAATAATGGCAAAAAGGGTATAAATTATCCGCTCATCAACCGGCTTGACCGGAAGGGAAAGCAAAGGGAGCACCATAACAAGCGCTGATTTACATACCTCAAGGAGCTGCTTGTTGGTAACCAACCACCTAAAGAAAACCCAGACACCCCAGACTCCACTTCATTTACCAGCACAGGGAGTCATGACGGTCCCGATTGTGGAGATACTGCTACCAGCCCCCCTTTGTTTCTGACTGATGGCACCGAGGGTGGTGCAAAGCTTTAAGTGTGGGAGGTCGGTCATTACCTGACTTCCGGAGGTAATTTCTCTTTCTTAACACCAATTGAATAGGATATTTATTTATTTTTCTTTTGTTAGGATAGGATATACTGCATAGTAATAGGTTATTTGGATGCATGTTCTATTTGGTTGAAATATAATAAGTTTCTTTTTAGGACTCTATTTTTGAAAATTTTCACTAATTTTAAATCAAAACTTTTGTGTTAAATTTGTTTGAAGATTGTAAATTGGAACATAGTTTAAAAAGCTAAGAACACACAACCTGTGAGATTTGAGCTTAATTACATGGTTACACTATTTAACCATAATATTTTATTCTTGTGTGTTTACTTCTCTATGATTGTAATCTATATTTTGTTTCATCCTATATGTACAATGTTTAGTGTATTTATATGCATGCATAGGATTGATGCCATTATTTGATTATCAACTCACTTATCCTAAATAGCCTACCCTTCCATTACCTTTGTTAGCCACTTTGAGCCTTTTAATCCTATTTGTTCTATATTTTACCACATCACTAGCCTTAAGTAGAAAAACAATTAAATATCCCAATTGAATCTTTGGTTAGCTTAAGTTAGAGATTGTGTATCGATTAAGTATGGAAAAATTGTGGGAACATGGGTTAACAAGGGAATGTGTTATGTTTTTACAGTTGATAAAATATTAGAAATTTGGGTGCCTACTCATGTGAAACAGAAAAATTAAAAATCCATATGCATTGATAGGTTATGTTTGTTTTTATATTTTCAAAAAAAAATTTATTCAAGTAATTAAGTAAATAAATAAATGAATAAGGGGACAAAATTACCCCAATGTTAAGTTTAATAAAAAATCAATGCATATGTGATACAAGTTAAAAGAAAAGTTGATGCATGAGTATGATATGCAAAAGTGGGAACTTTGGGTAGCTAGGCATAATTTTAAAAGGATAAAAAGTGTATGTATAGGTAAGAGCATAAGCCATTCAAAGATTCAATTTATAGCTCACTTAGCCATATATATACCCTCACCTTTACCTTAGCCCCATTACAACCTTGAAAAGACCTCATGATGTTTG
>NC_029789.2:59515083-59518138 GCF_000816755.2 Arachis ipaensis | reverse complement strand
ATGCATGAGTATGTAAAACAAAAGTGGAAAAAAATTTGGGTAGTTAAGGATGATTCAAGAAGAAAATAGAGTATGTATGTTAGGTGAAAGCTTAGGATAATCAAGGATTCAATTTATAGCTCACTTAGCCATATATATACCCTCACCTTTACCTTGGCCCCGTTACAACCTTGAAAAGACCTCAGGATGTTTGCATTGGTACATTAAATACTTGTTGATTGGTTAGATAAAGAACAAGATTTAGAAAGCATGATTAGAGAAGAATAGAGTGATTACCCTATACACTAGAGTGACTAGAGTGTATATACACCATCAGTGAGGGTTCAATGCTTAATTCTATGTTCCCTGCTTTCATGAGCTGTCTTCTTACAAGTTTACTTGTTTTTACTGTATAATTTGAATTAGTGGAATTTGATTTATGTTGTCTTGAAGAACTTATTTACTTTTAACCAAATAGGCAAAATCATTTTAGCATATAGTTGCATTCATATACATAGGTTGCATTACATTGTATGAGTCTTATTTTTCCTTACTCATTTATTTTATCTCCTTAAGCTAAGCATGAGGACATGCTAATGTTTAAGTGTGGGGAGGTTGATAAACCACTATTTTATGATTTATCTTGTGTTTAATTGAGTGGTTTCATCAAGTCTTTACCCACTTATTCATATGAATTGCATGATTTTACAATTCCTTCCTAAGTTTGTTCTATGGTTGATAACTTGCTTCTTAGAGATCTTTAATTTGTGTATTTTAATTCTCCTTTATACCATTCAATGCCGTGATCCGTGTGTTAAGTGTTTCAGGCTTCATAGGGCAGGAATGGCTTAGGGAATGGAAAGGAAGTTTGAAAAAATGGAAGAAACACAAGAAACTAAGGAGATTACCAGTGAGTATTGACGCGTGCGCGTGCCTGACGCGTACGCGTGGATTGGAGTTCTGCAAGATGACGCGTGCGCGTGCTTGACACAAATGCGTGACACGCCAAAAAGAACAGCAACGCGTACGCGTGACTGACGCGTACGTGTGACATGCGCGATCTGCAGAATTAACAGAATACGTTGGGGGCGATTTTGGGTCACATTTTGACCCAGTTTTCGGCCTAGAAACACAGACTAAAGCTAGGGAACATGCAGAGACTCAAGACACATTCTCATTAGGATAGTTTTTAGTTTTTAGATCTGAATCTAGGGAGAAACTACTCTTTCTCTAGGTTTTCTTTACATTCATAGTTTATTAGTTTTATGCTTTCGCTTTGGATTTGGATATTGAAGAGTCGTCACCTCCGTTGAAGTTACTATTCTAGTTTGTTTCCTTATTCCTTTACTTTTTCAATTACTTATTAACCTTGTTCAGATAGGTATGTTGCATTTTGGATTTATTAATACAGAGAATTACTTTTTTCTTTAATTAATTTTTAATTCCTATTTTATTTAATTTATTATGTCTCTTTTCTATTCCAAACTCCTAACAATGAAGATGGTATCCATGTCAATGGAGTAGATTTCCTACTTGACATTGGGTTGATTAAGAGAAGACACTTGAGTTGGAATGCTCAAGTGATTAGTTAAATTAGAAGTTGTTGGCTAATTCTGTATTTACTAACGCTAGACCTTCCTAAGGAAGAGGACTAGGATTTGCGAATAAGAGTTAGCTCAATCACTTGACTTTCCTTTATTTAGTAAGGGTTAACTAAGTGAAAACAACAACCTCTTTATACTACACTTGAGAAAATTCCAACAAGGATAGAACTTCTAATTAATCATTCCCCCAGTCAAGGATTTTTAATTAGAATATATAATTTTCTTTTAATTACAATTAATTATTTTCTGTCATTCAACTCTCAAAAATCTCTCGAAATTTTCTGATTAATAAATTAGCACCCTTTTTAGCAACTCGTTGGGAGACGACTTGGGACTCATACTCCCAATATTTTTATTCTAAACTTTTGTGACAACTTTTCTAAATTGACGAGGCGGATCTTAGCTAGTTAAGAACTATACTCACAACGTATTCCCTATATTGATTTCTTAATTAGCCGACTTCTACTCTCGCACCACTTATGTTTCAATGTTATAAAGGGCATACACGGATAGGATCGAACTAGATTTAATAGACCTAGTCCCCACTCTAATAATATTATATCGGGTTTACTTTTATTCAACTCTAAATTCATCCGAAATAAATCGGGTTAATTGATATAGAAATAAATATTTCTCTCTTATCTCGTTTACACTATAAATGAGATAATTTTACATGTATCTCGTTTAGTGTAAATGAGATAAGACAGATGGACGCGAAACTTGTATATCACATGTATTTTAAAAAAAATTAAAAATAATAAAAAATATTAACATTATCAATAATTCAAACTTTTAGCATGTAATTAGTACATAAAAAGGTTGTTAGAAGAGATTAAAATGGATATGTTTGATCAATTAGTACTCTAAAAGGTTGATGGGAAGAGAATTGAAACGGTTATCTTATCTCCCACTATCTCGTGAGAGATAACCGTTTCAATTCTCTTCCCACTATCCCATCCATCTCTCCTAACAATTGGCAAACGGTTATTTTTATTTTTCAAATTTAAATCAATCCAATTGGATCATAATTTAATTTAAAATTTTTTAAAATGGATATGTTTGATCAATTATGATCCAATTGGAGTGATTTAAATTTAAAAAATAAAAATAACAGTTTGCCAATTGGTAAGAGAGATTGATGGGATAGTGGAAAGAGAATTGAAACGGTTATCTTTCACGTGGATGTGGGAGATAAGATAACCGTTTCAATTCTCTTTCCACTATCCCATCAATCTTTTTGAGTACTAATTGATCAAACATATCCATTTTAATCTCTTCTACCAACCTTTTTATGTACTAATTACATGCTAAAAGTTTGGATTATTGATAATGTTAATATTTTTTATTATTTTCAAATTTTTAATAAAAAAATATATATATCTCATTTACACTATAAATGAGATATAAACGTTTCGCGTCCACCTGTCTTATCTCGTTTACACTGTAAACGAGATAAAAGAAAGAGATGAATA
>NC_029789.2:59495232-59515049 GCF_000816755.2 Arachis ipaensis | reverse complement strand
CACTTTAATTACAAAACACAACTGAGTTGGGTTGAGTCATTTTATAGCATGACTCAAACTCGATCCAAAAATAACGAATTTGAATCGAGTTTCTAATCAGATCGAATCTTGAACCTCCTTTATAAGGAGTATTACATGGCTTGCCAAGATTGTTTAAATATCACTATCTTTATAAATATGTTATATATGGTTTATAGAATTATTATTGTTCTTGTTATTTTCTTTTGTGATTGTGTGATGTCAGTTCTAATTTTCCTATCTATCCAAAATCATCGTTTAATTGATAGATTTAGAGATTCAATTAAGGCAACATTATTAATGCGAGAGGGAAAAATATCTTATACATCTCTTAAGATCTTTTTTTGATAGATTTTTTTTAGTAACAAATGGTCATTTACAAAAATTTTAATTATATTTTTTTAATTGGTTCTCTTTTTGTGAATATACTAATTAGATAGAGTATGTAGTAGTACAGTACATATAGAATACTGTGTGAGTACATGTGTTTATGTTATTTTATTATTTTCTTGTAATAAGTTCCATATTATTGTGTTAAGTTTTTTTTTAATGAGTAGAACATAACTTTTTTTATTAATTAATAAATAAATAGAAAATAGGATTTAATTAAATTATATTCATATTTTTTAAATAATAAGTAAAATAAAAGTCAATACCATATCCAAATATCATCCAATGTGCACGTATGACATCAATCTAAGTCCATAAGATTGCCAACAAATCCATCATCACTAAAGTAGAAAATCACTGAACTAGAAAGGCCAGTTATGTGGTACAGATTAGTGGTTACAGATTGAAGCAGCGGTTGACAAGTGGCAAGAACCTTAGTTGCAGGGAACAGGGTCGTCAGAGCTCTGCAAGCTTGTCTCCTTTATTTGTGGAATTGTTAGCCGGCTATTGAAAACAGGAAGGAAGTAGCCAATTTTACAGAGCCAGATTTGGAGTTACCTTACATGGGCTGGGCCGTGGTTGTTTGGTTTTTGATGTGGTGGTGAGCCCTATATGGTGTGTGGAATGAGAGGAGGGGGTGTGGGTTGGGTCGCATGGGGTGTTGGGTCGGGTAATTTTGTTTGATGAGCCCAAGACCGTGAAAACGTGAAAGGTGTGAAAGGAATGTAGCAGGGCGGCATTGTTATTAAAATGAAAATCCTAAAGGCAGTTCATCAGGCGTAGAAGGAGAAACATCAACCCCTTTCTCTCGTGTGAAATGGTCCGGCCTTTATGGTAAGTCCTCCCCTTATCTTCTGTGTTTCACAAGCGTCAATTTGTGCGTTATTTATGTTGTAACGCGGTTTGTATCGCTGTGATTTATTGTGTGGTTAATTGCGAGATGAGGTTATGAGCGGCCGAGAGATCTGAAATACCACAGACCAAAGAGACCCTCGGAGGAGGAGGGAGAAATCCGGAGCCTTGATGAGGGAGATTACCCGCGAGAATGTTGACGGATGAGGGATTTGTGAAGGTGTGGTTCAGTAGAAACGGTAAACGGGTAGACATTTCTGCAGATTTGTTAATTTTTGGTAATGAAGGAGGTGAAAGTTTTGACCAGTTGATAGACTTAATTTTTTTTCTATTTATTTTTTTTTGTAGGGTGTTGTTGGACCGATACTTAGTTGCTGGTTGTTTGTTACTTAAGTTAGAAACCAACGGAGAAGATATTGTTGAACAAGTTAGGTAAGGTGAGAAATTTCATACTGTTATGGGGAGTATGATATGTAAAAGTTAGGGACACAGTTCAAGGTGCTAAATTTATGTAAATATTTTGTGTTTAAGATACTATGAAAGTACTGTCGCCTGGACGAATTGCCAAGGTAAGTCACCATGAAGGTTGCATGTTGTTGTGTTGCCCACTTTGGGCCATCATGCCGTTATAGTTTTTTGTTGGTGCTGTACCCACCTACGTATTATGGTCTGTTCCTGACTTAATGTTCCATGTTCGACAGTTTTTTAGCGAGTGGTCCACAATTTACGAGGGGGGGAGGTCGATCGTTGGAGACAGGGTCTGAGGATGGCTTCTTTAGTGCGGATGGAACAAGTTTGCTTACTGTGTGGAAACGGTAGGAAGGGCCTAAGCTACCGTATATGATAGTGAAGGTATGGCATCGGTGACCCAGTTAAAAAGTCATTGAGACTATGAAATTGATGTCTTTTATTATTTCTGTCTATGGTAATAAGGCTACATGAACAAAAATTGAACCGTTATCAGTATTGGAAAGCAACCGGATTTGCATGATAACAATTGAATGCTAGCAGGTCACATACTATGAAGTTATATAGTTGATAAGGGTACAGATTAGTTTAAAAAAAAAAGTAAAGGTCTATAATTAATTAATGTAAGGTATTGTTGGGTGATGAAATGGAACATGAAAAGAAGCTTATGTGTCTGGGGAATTGTATTATGGTAGCGGTTTAAGCCTCTTCGTGAATGTTATTGCAGTTGGTTTATGTGTTCATGTTCATCGGGTAGTTGGTTTTTTATTGTCTATTGTAACTAGATTTTCTGGTTTGTGTTGCCTTTCCGGTCCCTCCGCGTTGTAGTGTTTCGTCTCTGGCCCGACGGAATAACTTAAGGAGCAATTTAGAAGAAAAGCACTGCGTGGAATTTGTGGAGGTGGCTCGTGGTTTCGATCTCGAATTCGTCTGTCCTCCTATCTGTCTTCATGAATCGGTTCGTACTCTACTAATTTTTGTTGTGTATGAAGTTATTGTGACTCCAGTAATTTCTTTTCAATTCGAATGGTGATGAAAAGTTTGTGGATGAAAAAATGAAAATAATGACTCCGAAGCCGTGTGAATTTCATTCATTACATTTCAAATCATTAGTTCAATTAAAAATGGTCCCAACAGAGAATGGTGGTGTGTAGTTAAGTTTTCTGTGGCTGTCGTTAGTAATTAGTTGAGTACGTGTCGCAGAATACGAAGGGTCGGATAGTTTAATAGGATTGTTGGAGAGGGCTTTCAGAGCCGATATCAGGGTAGGTATCCCAACCGAGGAAGGAATAAAAGTAAAATGGAGCAAGAAAGAAGACGTTAGTCTATGGCTTAATGAATGTTGGTACAGAGTTGTATAGTTAACGGGTTTAAGGCGTGGGTAGTTCGTGTTTTTTAAGTGTAACGGAGGATCTAAATTTAGGGTCGTGCTGATCTGTTCGAGTGACTCGGAGATTGTTTACTCGAGTTTGATTAGTTTCCATGATGATCACCACCGTGTGGGAAATAATTTTCCGAATCATATGGGGTTGAGCATTATGGAAACTTCTCAAACTTGAGTAATCAATCCCCGACGCAGTCGAACGGATCACGATGAGATTAAATTTAGATTCACCGTTATACTTAAAAGTCACGAAATATCCATGCTTTAACCTGGATAGCTACACAACCCCGTGCCAAAAAGGATTCAGCCAAATACTATCGTCTTTTTTCTTACTCCATTTTACTTTTATTCCTTCCCCAACTGGAAACTCCAACGATATCGGATTTGATAGTCCTTTCCAATGTTCATTTTTGAAAAAACGAATATTAGAAAGGACGCAAGCGGCAAACTGAATACTAAGAATGGACAGGAGGAGTTAGATATTAACCGGATCGGTGATGATGTTTGTTTGTGTTTTTTATTTTTTATTTTTTAATTGTGGGTTCATTAAATAAACTTTTACTGGGAAAAAAAGTAGCATAGAAATATTTTACAAAAGTACGAGATACACGTGTAGCTAATTTTTCAACCTCATTCTTGCCGAGGACATGGTGAAAATGGCAGTAACAACATGCTGCGTGGGCAAGTAGCGTTATATGGAGATCAGGAGAACAAGAAAAGAAACTGACGTACACGTTCCAATGAAACTGTCGATGTCCGCTCCAGGAAGGTCAATAGTTAATTGGTTAATTTAAAGGTAATTCCAAATCTACACGTTTCATAAATGTTTTATTCATCTGAACATGCTTTCCTTTTTTTCAGTGGCATATATTGTGATCGTGTTGGCGTCGTGCCCGTATCTGCATCAACAACTGATGGGCAAGTGGAGTTGCAGAATAGAGCCTGTTCTCTTCAAAATGCACCATTTGCGGAGGACGTTAACTTGAATGTCACCGCTTGGGTGGATTACGTCACGCCTCAATCGAGTAGTCCTCGTAGGGCCTATGTGGTGAGGAGTCTGAGCCGTACAATATTTATTTATTGTTGCTGCTCTGTGTCCAGAGTTGACACCCTGAGAGTTCTTCAGCTTCTCATCATCGTGGGTCTCGAGGTGGTATACGAACTCTTGGGTGGCTCCGTTACTTGGACGTTACAAGGTGATAAATGCATGAACGTGTTAAGGGTATCGGTAGCAACTAATGTGAAAAGATCAGGTCCAAATGAGACAGTGTCTTGAGAAGCATGCAATTCGAACATCTGATCGCTCCTGTGGTTGTTTCAAATGTTGGATTGGTTCTGTTTGCCTTTGCCGAACTGGAAACGTAAGTAACTAAATGTATGATTACTTGTATTTTTGTGTGTCCTTTTTTGGCCCACTTTTGATCATCACGGGCGATATACATGTCCTTGGTTTTTCATTTTCATGGGAATTTGAATTCTCATTAATTCAGTTTACTCTGTTCTGGTATATAGCAAGGTAACCCATTTGAGGGTATTAAGTTTTAAGATAGCTTGTATTAGTTGTTACCTTAAGCTTCCTGGTATACTTGTTTCCGTCGGTTCCGTTGGTTGTATTTACCGTTTGAGACTTTTCAGTACAAAATAGTTTTGGCCTGAAGCCTCCACGTTGTATTCCGGTTGCTTAATTTGGTTTCGTTGCTTTTATAAAGGGATCCGATGAGTCCAAGAAGAAGGAACGCGATTTGCCGGTGACCTGGGAGTGTCGATGTCTATGTTGTAATTATGAATTCAACTGTGAAGGAAGTGGGCCAAGTAAGTGGGCTACGTCGAATGATGCGATGTCACTTTTGAAAAATGTCCGTCTGGTGTATGAAGAAATGTATACCTCTTCCAGACAAAAGTCTACTCCTTCAAGTGACACAATTTGTAGCATCAGCTTCTTCAATTTATTTCGTTGCGTCTCATGGCATTTTGTTTTTAATAGTAAGGGTATTTTTTTTCGTTGGGTCTGGTGGTTGTTTGTACTGAGGTTTTATGTATAAAGTTTTTTTATTGGGTCTCGTGGCAAATTGTTTTTTAGCCGGGTTGACATGTACGAAGGAGGTTGTTGTCTGCGGTACACCTAGTTGTCATGGGTTGGGCTTGTACCCCGTAGTACATGTAAAGCCCAAAGTTCATGGACTACTACTATGTTTTTGGTATTTCTTGCTAGAAATCGTCGTATGTGTTTTGAGGCCAATGAATCCAATATGAGATGTAAAATAATTGCCGTGTCCAGGTTTTTGTATTCATAAGCGAAACCGAAAAACTATGGTTTCCGGAATAACTTATTATACGTTACCCTCATCATGCATACTCAGGTCTAAGGATCTGGAAACATACAGACCCAGTGCTGCTTAAGTAAGCTGGGCGGGGTGGCATATAATTGTAGTCGGACATTTTCCAAATTTCTCTTCAGACTCGGCATACGGTTTCATGACATGCATGAAACACTACACCATTGCTCATTACATGTGGTTCATGAAGGAAGATTAGTGCATAGGTGAACATAAAGTTTGACACATTAACTCAGTTCCACAAACCAGAATCCATTATACTTAGGAAATACTATTGTAGCTTCGCATGAATTCAGGCATATCTAACATAAGAAACCGCTTCCACAGTGACTAAACAGAGTAAAACACAGACAGAAACATACACTAAGAACTCAAATTGATCTTATCCGACATATACCGCGAAACATACCATGAACCGCACACAGTTGTTCATACAAATGGTGAATTAACCAAGAAATATTAGGATAAGGTAAAAACATCATATACGTAAGGATAATGGCATCATGCGGGCAATAGTTTCCGAACGCAACGGGAACGACGTTGATAACCTAATAAGGTTGGTTTACTGTGCTTTGAGGGTTGGTTGCTAATATTCTTGCATGCCCAGATTATCAGGAAGAGTCGGAGTCGGAGTCGACCAACTCTGGGTTGTTACACCGGAGGACATACCTATACGAAGAACGGAGCTCCCGGTAGCTGGATTTTACCGCTCCGATCTCTCACTCAAGATCACGGTTGACTGCGAGGGACTCCTCAAGGAGATCATAGTTGTAGTCATCAAGGTGCTTACTAGAAATCTCCAGCAACAGCCGTATCATCTCGGAGGCGCCATCTTCCCGAGCTATGTGGGGTCTGTGGATAATCGGCCCACTGCGGATTGAGCACTGCTGCGCTTTCCTGGAGGGATGAGGACAAAGAACCTGTGAACCATTCTCACAACAGTGAAGTCTCGTGTCTGGATCTCGTAATACGGTGCCGGTCGACGGAGCTCGTTGCATAGCTGACGTAGTGCTGCCTGACAGCTCCTCCAACCGGCGACCTTGCTCCAGTCACAATCCGGCACCATCTCGTCCACTGCACAGACAACAATTTGATTAGAATATCTTTTCCTAAATGCATACATGGGTATAGGTTGTGCCCCAACTTGTTAATCTGTTTGGAAATAAAGGCATGCAAGATGTAATGAAGTTTAGTGCTTCACCTGCTCCCCTTGGCCGTGTGTTGCTGATGAGCCTGGCGACCTCCTCTGGGTTTTCGGCGGCCCAGCATTCGTGGCGCATTCTCTCCGCCACCGATATGCGCTCCGGGATGTCTCCGCGCGCCTCAGCGATTAGGCCGCGGATGTGGTCGATGGAAGCTGCCTCTTCGTATGCGCCTTGCGGCGTGCTGCTGGTGGACATGGCTGACGCAGGATGGCTAAAGTTTTTAGCTACATTATGTGGATGCATTGAACACAACATTGGCCCCCTATAAGTACTCAGTAAAAAAGATGATGGTTGTATTCGACTTGCTTAAACTTTATGGATTGAACTCGACGGACAAATCGGGTAATGACAGATGGCAACAAAATTTTTTCTCATGGTAGAGTAAGTGTGTTGACCATATTTTCCATTTCTGATAACCTTTTTTAAAAACTTAAAGTCATATAGTTTTTCTACTTAAACCTGAATTTAATAGCTAAAATGTTTGTTAGGAGAGCCGGACCGGATCGACCTGAAAGTCGGTGAACCGGAGACGAAACCGGTCTAGTCTTATAATCGGTCTGGATGCGGCAATGAACCGGTGCGGACCGGTTAAGTTTGGATTGCAGTGGTCGAACTCTGTAATATGGATGTCTTTGTTCATTAGTTTTTGGACCATGGGGATAATTTGAAAAAAGGTGTTGGGTTGGAAAAGAGGATAATTGAGAAAATCACCGTCGTGCTCCATGGATTTTTTTAACTGGGTTGTACGACTAAAAAATATTAATGTAAGATATGCATATAGGATAATAAAAAATTAAATTAAATATTTTATCGAATAAGAGATCAAAAATAAATTTTATTTTTTACGTTTAAACTTAAATGTTACGTTAATGTTCTAATGAGTAGTGAAAAAATACAACTAATCATAAAAAAATAAGAAATATTAAATGATTTTTTATCGAATAAGATATTAAAAAAATTTATTTTTATTTCTACAACCATTTCTTTCTTTTGCATAGTCATTAATTTCAGTTATCAACATGTTTATATCTATAAAATGGGAACTAATATTTTTACCCGTAATAGTATTACGGGAATATAAATAGTTTAAAATTACGATCTACTTTGTTTTTACATTATAGATTATGCATAGCATAAAATATTTATAAAAATAAACTACTTTTACAAAAAAAAGTTGTAGGTTGACAAAAGTCTCTGACTAAGAAGACCAATGTATCTATAGATAAAAAATCAAATAATAAAATTTTTAGTTATTATTTTTATATGAAAAAGTCTCAATTTTTATTAATAATTAATTTTAATATTCGTTATCTAAAATTTGAAACAATTTAACGTGTATACTTTTACATTTAATTAGGTGTTAAGTCTATTGCACAAATAGAAATAATTAATTTTTATACTTGCTATTTAAAAGTCTTTCACTAAAAAGACCAAGATATCTGTAGATAAAAATTTAAATAATAAGATTTTTTGTAACTACTTTTATATGAAAAAATCTAACTTTTGATTAATAATTAACTTTAACATTTGTTATCTAAAATTTAAAACAATTTAACGTAATAACGTGTATACTTTTACATTTATTTAGGTGTATATTAACTGTTAAATTGAATATTTTTTTTTCTTTGCGTATCTTCAGAGAACATAAATTAAATTTCTTCACATAACGTGTATAACAACTTTATTTTTGATAGTATAACCATTTTGGTATATTAAGTGATAAATATTATTTCTTTTCATTCTTAAATATGTTGCTCAACCGCACAGATTAAAAAAGGGACATAATTAATGTTGACAATTTCACAACAGATAAAATTTCAAATTCCAAAACTAACGCATCATTCAATTTTCTTTCAAACACTTATAGTGAAGACATTAAGAAAAATAAACCACGTAGAGTGAATGTTTGGGAAAAAATATGTCCCAACCTCAAATGCATTTCTTTAATATTCATAGGAAATTATTGTGCACCAAAGATTCACTAAGTATCCTTCTTTTTGTTATTTTTATCCGTCTAAACTAAATATGCTTGGACTCAGTTAAAACTGTTTTCCAATTCAATTAATATTTAACCAACACATATAGTCAAATTCATTAATATACTCACATTTGTGTACCAGTAATAACCGAAGAATTTTGTATGATAAATTTATTAAAAAGTACAATAAGGCATACAAAAAAAACGGAGCCCAAGAAGTAAAGTTACACTTACAGAATTATGAATTAATCACGTTAACTAAGCTCCGGCTCTATCACAAGCCAACTCTAATACATACCACAACAAGCTCTGACAATTTCTGCCAAGCTACTTCCTCCCAACTAGCACAGTGCTAGGTGTCAATATGCCGGTCAAACAACGAGAATATCTGTATCTACACATCTGGACATTATAAATGGCCAAAACATAATAAACGTATCTCTGATGTAGTATAATTAACAAAATACTTATTCTAATTGTTCCTTATTGTTTTAGAGTAGCTGGACATTTTGAAAATGTGCGAGGTGATATGTACTTTAATTTTTAAATTTAAAATTTTCACCATATTTTATTCTTTATTTACACAGGATCGGGCCAGTAGGTACAACAAGTGACCCACCGGTTAAAGCAATGACCCAGTGAACTATTGACCTGACCGGTTCGATCACCGGTTCTGTTCTGACAACTATGACAATAGGTTAATATTTTAACCACGACTATGATTGTTGCGTTCCTGACATTCTTGAGTAATAAACTTTTAACAGCGGTATATAAAATTATGTTTGGTAACATGAATTTTATTTTACTAACTTTTCTCCTTTAGGCAATAGTCGTGTAACGTAGATTCGAATAATTGGTCTATACAACAAAGACTAGTTGTATATTCCTGGTTACTTAGTAAGTTGGTTCACGTTTGACGAAAACGATTCTCTTTGCATCGGAGTTACGATACAAATACGAAGTGATTTCAACCGGTACAGACCGGCACTAACCGGTTCGCACCAGTTGTCAACCGTGTTCGTTTCAAAAACCGGACCAGACACTTTTAGTCTCCGGTTCACCAGCGATGCAGTCATTTTGGCAGATTCGTTCATGTTTTACCGAAGACTACTCCGTCACCTATGGTGTTCGGAACCCCTGGTCACGGAGTTGATAATGGAGGTGTGGAACGGGTTCATCAGCAGACTGGATTTAAGTTAACGGAGCTCTGAACTTAACATAAAGCCACTGCCACGACGTTTTAACAAGTGTAAGGTGAAAACCTGCGTTTTACAAGTTTTGCAACTTTCCTTCGTGCCTCGTGGTTGTGAACCCAACTTCAATCATATAACCGAGAGGGACGTCTGGATGAGCATAATTAAAAACCGGTGACCTAGTCGGTCAGGTTATGACTGTAACTCGGCTATTAGCAGCCGGGTGGGAAAGTCATAATAACAAAGACGAGAGGTAAAACTAATCTGATTAATACAACAACATATAAACCAAACGCAGTAGACCTATTCTTAACGCCTCTTCCGAAACCCTCAAAATGTAAAGCTGTAGGGCGGTGAGAACCTAACCACACGGTCTCACCACGGAGTTTCGAAATTGTCAGAATAAAATATTTAATTTGACAACTGTTTTCAAGCTCAGTGATTATCATTGCCTTATGAATCTTTTAAGAAACCAATGGGTAGTTCTTAAAAACCTTGTCGAAGAAACATTGTTTAATATTTTAGAACTCCAAAACCTTTCCTTCGTTGTTTCTTTCTTTCTTTCCGTTCCGTTTTCCCTTTCTATTATCCTTTCTTTCATTTCTTTCTCTCTTCTGTTTTTTTTTTGTTCGTTGAAGCAGTTAGGTATTAGGTTTGGCGAAGGGAAAAACGGTGGGGGTAGAAATTTAGGGTTAGGGTATTTTTTGTACTTTTAGTCAAATTAGGTGTATAGAGTAATAATTAAAAACGTAATTCAACCGATTAAACTTATTTTGAAAATGTTATTTTATTAGTTATACACTAACTAACTTTGACTCAAATAGTTTAATTTAATATTGAAGATAATATAATTAATTTTCTTTGTTTACATAATTAAAGTATTAAATTTTAGAATCTCAGTTATTCAACTAAATTGTATAAAACTCGTATTCTGTTACCATTTTTAAGCTATATATGTTAAATACATATAATTATTCAGTAATTATTAAATTAAGTTAAATTTCTAATGTAGTTGTCAACTTGATTTAATTACGTTGAATAACATAGATTCTACTATTAAAGCCTTTAATGAATAATTAAATTCATATGAAGTCGATATAATAGTTCTTTTAGAAAATTCTGGTTTCCTGCACATAGGACGCCGTAAATTCAATTCGTTCATTCCTTCACCCTTCAGGAGAGATGCGCTCACCGGTCATATTACAAGTAAGGACGGAAGAAACCATTGATGGAGCCCGTCGACTGAAGACTGCATCAAGATTTCATAGTTGTTACGCGCACCTGCTGTTTTCTCTACCCTGGAGAATGCATTGTTGGTTCGGCCTCTGCATTTGATGTTAAGTAGACGATAACATTTGAAGCTTATGCGCGTCACGTATATGGTCCCCTACGGTCGTTGACAAGTGAGGGAAGAATTATATAGCTTCTGTACCAATCGTACCCTTCATCAGCTCGTATAAGAAGGATACCAGTAAATGTTAATCTTCACTCCTATTCTCTGTTGCTCGGTACCCTTCTTTGTGGTCCTTTGATGGCTTCTACTTTTTCCATCATGATATTTATACAGATTTTGCTGTCCCACCTAGCAGATTGAATATTTTACAACCGTATTTTTTTTAGTACTAATGTTCATATTAGTCATTTTTTTTGGGCGTTTTTTTTCAGCTCATACAATGTTATTATGACTTTGTTATGTAGATGATAAATAGCTTTGCGTCACTTATTTAGTGTTCTGATTTCTCATATTATGTTCTGTATGAGGTTTTCTAGTCCTTCACCTGTACCATATCTTACATGCAATTTTGAGAATGTGAATTTTCCTTCTTTCGTGGTTTTACTTTGTTCATACAGTTTTCATTAATTACCTTATATTCCTGTTTCTTATGTCTCAAGTGTTGTTAATTGTTTTGATGTGCCTTTTTTTTATCAACATTTCCTTTTCAATGTACTGCAGACAACGGTATGTTAGGGTCGAAAATTTTTCACTATTTAGCTTTTTAATTTCATTCAAGCGGACTTAATTTACCTTTTAATTTCCTTATAGAGTTAACCACAAAAAACGCCCCTGAATTTTTCAAACCCCGACAAAAATACACCCGAATTTCACCTTCGACATAAATACCTTTAAATAATTTAAAAACACAACAAAAATACCCAACAGTAAATATATAGTTTCAACAGGTGGTTAATTTTTTCAAGTTTTCTATTATTTATTTCTCTATTTAGAGGGCTTCACAGGTTTTAATTCCTAGCTACCTTCACTAAATCGTCTCAATGCTGAACATTTGTCTGAGGGTGGATTTTTTGGTGTTGGCGCTCAGTTCGAAAAACTCACGTGACTCTAGGCACGAGGAATCGTCAAATTTTGGCGGGAATGCGACCCCTTTAGGTAGCGTGCAGTAGGTGATGCGCAGTTAGGATTTGACGTGATTGACATATCAAACTGGGAACACCACAAAAGCATCTTAGGGTTATATTGCTTTAGGGATGTAAAAGTCGACATTGCCCCTAGAGTTAAGCCGTGATATTTTCCTCCTTTTCGTGCTTCCCAAATTATCTTTTCCAACATATCATGCCTATCCAACTGAGTTTTCAATGAAAAGAGGTTTCTAAAAGGGAGTCCAAGTGCTGCCCTCATCCATAAGCATAGTATGTCATGCTTCTCACTGTGGCCAACCATGGATCTATTATGTTGACAACAGCGTTATCGAGGTAGACTTCAAAGTCCTACAAATCAAGGGGAACAGTGTTATACATCCCATCGGTTCATCAACGGCAGAGAAGGTGAGCCTTGCCACTGGCGTTCGCTACACATTCGTCGGCTGAACATGTCCTCCAACCAGAGAGATAGTTATTCGATACAAAACCTAGGACCACCAAAAGGGGCGGAACACTCCAAAGAGGCTTCACGGAGGTTAGTTCTCACTTAGTAACGTCATACCGTTACGTTATCGTCGGCCGTTGTTCGTACATGCATTTTATAAGTATCTGATATCCGATAACTTGTAAATGTCTATACCGACTGGCAATTCCCACAAACATCTCGATATCGGTGGATGTTGTCGGAGGGTCCGAGTGTGAGTCCCCCCGAGGTTGATACTGTGAGTCCTCCCCCCACCGTATGCCACACGTGGGTCCACTGTACATCGCAAACCAAACAAGTGCCCTTCTCTGTGTGTTTATTTTTTGTTTTTGTGTTTTTTATTTGGAACCTGAACTAACTTCTAATGGGCCTAACGCGTAAAAAAAAAACACACAAACTAATATAACCAGCCGTTCTTCTGCCGAAAGTCCTTTTTTTTTTCAAGTCTACACCGCGAAAGAAGTTTTACATCTTCAAAAATCCTGAGTCAGTCCTGTCATATACGCGGGGTTGGGCCTCTAAGCTTACAGTTTTTATTTCAGCTGCAGTTCACATAAGTCTTTACCTGTTAGTGGGCCTAAGTGGAGACTTGAGAAAAGAAACCAACATGTGTAAGCATAATGTGGAATTACGATTGTGGATGCCTGAACAGAATGTCGTTGATTAAGCCAAAGTTTCATGTTAGCTACTGACTATTGATGTTGTGTACTACGCAGGCGGCCCAGAACCCGTTCATGGAGAAGGGATCCTGCAGGATACAACTTCTTCGAGACTCCGGTCACTGTCGGTGTTAGGTTACGAACCCCGTCTGACTCCACCTCATCGTGTGCTAGGCGCGCAACTCCCCCCACTGCTAACAGCTAAACGCTACAACCTACGCCCCAGTGGGGATTACTATCCCCTTTGATTTTACATCGTTGTATTCATCTCTTGTGACTGATATGCCGTTATCACCCTGTTCTACCCAGGCAGACACGTGCTCAGTCAATCCATTCAGCGGGACGGACCCTTTCATCCTATGCCGGAATCCCAAATGTAATTCTGTAACCAAGGTTAATTGTACTTATTCCGTGATGATACCCAACCCATGCATGTGTAATATACTTAAATACTTAACTGAACCACTTTCGCTTATAGAACTGTAGCCCCGTCGAACTCAGTGTTATCACCAGCGTTTCTGGGTTGAACAAAGAAATACGGAGGTTGACCAAATGCATATGCCAGCATAATAAAGTTGTGGAAGACTTCAGGCATGCACTTACTAGGCTGGCGAGCATTCATAATACGCAGCAACAACGTGAATGCACGTGCGGAGCCAAGCGCACGTGTGGGAAGGCCTTCCGGAGTAAGCGCCGATTACGAATGGATGGTCTCACAAAGGACGATGATCAGTGTATGGAGAAGTCACCGTTACATGGGGATGTCCCAACTTATGCCCCAACTTTGGACATAAGCTTTAGCATGGACCACATGCCTTTCAGAAGCAACAGGACAAAGAGAGGTCGTCGTACTCGACGGACTGCTCGTGAGAAACCTCAGCCGGCTAATTCCCCTCCCGTGGTAAGAAGTAATGCATAGCCGTTGGGTTCATAATTCGTTCCGATATATACAAAATTCAATTTCATTCTTCGGGGAGAAGGATTAATAGCTTTCTTGGACTGTGACATGTAATAGGTTGATCTGACCGGTGCAGCTGGTGCTGAGGATCGCCGGACTCGTACGCGACGGACCAAGTTGCCATGGCGATCTACGTCACTTCAGAAGCACTATAACTTCCTTGCCCCAGTATATAGCGACGGCGTTGTCCATGAGTCGAAACTGCTTGCCATGAATGCCAAAAAAATACCGAAGGTACGGTCACTGTTGGGCAAATGTTAACCTAGGCGCATTGAAAGTGGACTGGATCTGTTCTAGTTTTCTAATTCATGCTTAGTGTTTCAGGCCTTCAAGTTGGCGTTCTTGCCGACGCGCAGCATGGATCTTACTGGAGTTGAGCTTGCTGTGGCTGCATACATCTTCAGCAAAGATCTCCCTAAAAAGTACCTTTGTTATTGTAGTTACCTCGACATCGTACCAGTTTCCATTCGTTGTAACTTTGTAGTTTACTGCGCCTGTCGATCGTTAGTGTGAATGGGATAAGCTGTGAAAGAATCTTGTGAAATTATTTCCAATTTTTGCTTGAATGATTACTGCTGCGCATGTTTTAATTCTGAATTTACTATTCAACACTTGTGATTGGTACTAAATGGGGATGTCTTACGTAATTCTGTCCCTGCTTGAGTTTCGTCCGACAAGCAAACATAGTTGGCTGCTAGCATTGCATAATTCACATGTAAAAATCCTGGAAATCTACGTTCTTCATAATGTAACTCACGGGTCAAAGTTTTACAAATTATGTTTACTTTTACATTTCCTGCAACAAGTTCATGTGAATAAAAACGTTGAAAACTTAACGGTTGCAAACGATGCCTGCCTCTTCTTACCAGCGAAATTCTAGCTGATGTCGGCCACTGCGTTGCAGACAGGACGGCGTTACTGATGCTTGCCCCAAATGAAAGGGTCATGGATGACGTGAGTCTCCTCGATGTTTCACTGTAGGAATTATTTGTTAGAAACTCTATCATCCGCCAATGAAATCCACTGCACAGCCGTGAATGTGTTCCCGAGTTTTTTCAGGTTATTTCCGTCGTGGCCATGATGTTGTCAAAGACATCCAGCTCTCACCAATGGTTCATGCCGACAATGATAATGGTGAGTTAGAACACTTGCAAAGCCTGATACGTTCGTCTTACGGTTATGCGTTGATGAAAATCTTTTTAAGTTGACTCCTTTACTAATTCTGTACTGTTTGACACATGGCCGCAATCCCGCTGGGCTTTAGCAAGATGCACTGCAAGGAACACGTCTGACGCAGGCTAACTTGGACGCGGTTGTTTGCAACCATATGAGGTGCAAGGTCGACAAGGTGACTGAGGTTTGACTTTCTCTCTGCGTTATTTATTTTGGAAGAGTCAAATCAGTAGCCTATACAAAATTCTGACAGCTAATGTACCTTTTTTGTGCACATCGAAACATGCAGATATTCCAACCCATGTGGACCGACGGACATTGGTACCTGATGATTATTGACGTAAGACGCAAGAAGCTTATCTACTACGACTCACTCAAGTGTACATGGGAGACGGAAGGCAGAAAGCTTGCTATGACGCAAGTGGTGAGTATAGCCGTTGGGGGCAAGTAGGTCGCACGGGTAACAATTACGGCACGATAAACCATAACGAATGCATTCTTTCTGATCTGTCTAAACTCGTAACATCAACCATTGGCGCACCTTTTTTTTTCTTGATACATTTTCGCATCTCCTGGCTGACATCTCTTGCTTAGAAGTGAATTGACATATATTTATACCCGGAGTTTTCTGTAGCATAATCCTGGGGTTTACAATTTCAGGTAAGCCATCTGGAATTTATGGCACTGTTGTTAGTATCCCTTGGCCGAATGATCTATGCTGCTCCCGCACGACACTGCAGTACGGTAAACAAGACCTGTTGGTTGTTTAGGTTTTTCCCTCTGTACCGTTGTATCATTAACCAAAATAGTTTGACTATGTTAGATGCTATCCAAGGTTTATCTTTATTTTTCCACCTAACATTTTAACTCCAGTTTTCGACGTAAACTGTGGATATTGTACTCAGAGTTATATTTTGCAATCATTTGTTTCATGAATAGGCAGTGCATCTGGAATCGCTAACTATTGGAAGCAAATGGCTATCTAGTAGCAATGCCGAAAGACCGCGATTTTTGTCGTACGAGTACGAGGAGCCTGTGGTTTCTCAGCAACATCAGCGCTCGTGAGTTGCCCCTTAACCATCACTCACGCTGACTCTATGTGGCATTTATTTTTGTTCGGCTGTTGGGTAGTGTTAGGCTCGGGTAAGAAACTCCGTTGATGGTGAATTGATGGTAAGACGTTTGATTTGTGTGTGAAATGGTATAGGATGGACTGCGGGGTATGGGTGTTGCAGTGGATGATTAGGGGAGCGCTGTGGGCGATACAGAGTGTGACGGTGGGTATTTAACATGATACGTGCATTTTCTTTGCATTGCGTTTTATATACATTTGTCTTTTAGAATCTCTTTTTTATTTAAAACCTAACTTAATTTATGAATCTGGTTGACTTGTAGGCGGTGAATGAGCAAACTCGGATGCGAATATCCATCGATCTTGTTTTGAGGTCCCACAACCCGATTGCTGTTGATGTCGTCGAAAAGGCTATGTGTCACTGGAAGAAGAAGGTGGCTGCTTCACGACAGGGTCGTGGTTGACGGTCTTCACCAATCCAGATGTTACGACTTCTTTTTTGGGGCAACTTTCGTTGCTGTTAACTTTTGGAAGACTTTTGTCATCGATAGGCCTCCGACATGGTTACTTGCGTGAGTGTTAGTTATTATTTGGGACCTAGTTGGCAACTCTGATGAAACCGTGCCAACGGGATCATTCCTGATTCCTAACTTCCAACAAGACCCCGATCTCACCCGGTTGCAGAAAAGGTGGCTGCGAGTCGATAAATGTATCTGGTTAGGACACCTCACGTCAGTGTGGGAAGGGAGGTGTGTGGCAGTGCAATTAGAATTCTGATGTCGCAAATTTTTTTGGTATAGGCGCATCTCAAACTCCCCTGGTGGTTCTCTAATGCGAGGATGATTTTTTGATGTATACCCGTTTGCTATTCTCAATGTAAATGCAACTGCCACTTGATCACAACTGATGAATTTAAATATCTTAGACCTAAAAGTCGCTTTTTACATACATATTTTGATCAGTAAGCCGATTACGATTCTACCGCCTATGTTATATTGGTGCACTTAGTTGTAATTTGTTTATGTTTCGATTACTTTGGTTTATAATTTGACGCCCAAATCGATACGGATTTATCAACTACTTAATTCCAATCTGCTCTATTTCATGCTACCATTGTTCCTTTTATTCACTGCTCTATTTACCTACACCATGTTTCCAGTTTCACTACAGCATGGCTTCACCGTATTATAGTAAGCCTTATGCTACTGGGAACTGGCATACTCTGAACGTAACAACCGACTTGGCATTTAGTTATGAAGTAATTAAGACAATATCTTGCAAATTTCTTTGTTCACGTAACTGGTGTTAGAAGCAACCCACCTCCCCCTATAGTAACTGGGTTTGGTTGTTTGATTTCGGTCATACTTCCCTGACAAACTGGATATACATACAAGGCTAAAAGATTTTGTGGTTACAAGATATTGGCTACTCACGGAAGCATTCTTGTCATACTTATTTCAAATTTCAGCATCACATTGACCTGGCCTAGAGAAAACGACACAAGCAATGTAAGGTTCCATTACAGAACCACAACAAGTGTCGAATACATAACACATGATTAACCAGCAACAAAACGAAAACCCTGTTACAATTAAATTGTTACACAATACTGTCTTTGTACGAGCACTCATGATTGCCCACAATATGAATCCCGTCTCTCAAATGTGGGAATCCCGACCTTGCCACCATCTTGCGTTTTACATAAGCACCCCTGGAAAATTGAATGGAACCCAATAAAAGTGATGCCACCATTATGGAAACCGGTTGCCAGACCTGTCTGCATGTGAAGACTTTTCGTTGGCAGTCTGAAACACATGGTGAAAAGCAGTTAGTTACATCAATACTCCGGCATATTTTAAAATGACATTTACGGGTAAAAAGAATTATTGTGGTAATATAATTATTATGACAACTTAGCATTGGTAGTTACTAAAGACCGGGAGCTTTGACACTTTCCTTGAATCGATATGTTTAGACATTACTTACGCGATCTTAAATCGTTTAAACAAAAAATAAGCAATTACAAAAAAAGACAGCAACATACCACCCCTGTCTATATTTTTGGTCTTTCATTTAAACAAATTCATGCATATATCCCGGGATTCTCTCATTATCCTTGCAATCGTTTTTCTAATCAATTACAACAAAATTTACCATTCTGTACGTAGGTCCAATTTGATGTTCTCCCTTCTCTATAAAAAACATACTTAACAAGTTCTTCTAATTTTTTCTATTAATGTTCGCTACTCTTCCATACTTGACCTTGACCATTCGAAAATCAAGTCGTACTCCATCGTTTAGTATTTAGATCATCAACCACTGCCCTCTTCCCAAAATGCCCAGTTGAAGTGGAACGCAACAGTCAATGATTTAACAAGACATAAGCTGGATCACTTCTGAATAAAAATACAAGAGGTGTAGATGATGGAATATGCATACCTCAAGCACCCACTGCAGGAAGGCATCTGAACGTGGCACGTTAGGATGACTCGGGGTGAAAGCGGCCGCGCCCCCCGGCGATGCGTTCCTGGCAGGTAGTTCGGTGGCAAGGCCACCGTGTTGTGTGGAGCAGCTAGGTGCGGCGAAGAACTGTTGTATGTGCTGGCCCCAAGGAAGAAGTTTTCGCCGCCACCCCCTCCCGGGTTCAACCGGGGTAAACACGACTGGGTTGCGTTTAACTCGACGGGACTCGGTATGTACCACTCCGATCCTCTCCGTATACCCGGGCCTGATTCACCGACTACTGCCTGCAGATCGTGTAACATGGTATTCAGACGGGATGTAAACATATCAGAAATGCAGATATGGGAAGCAAAGAAGATAACAACGGGAAGCATGATGCTCTAGTAAAAGATAAAATGAACTTTATAAGTGTTCACAGTTAACTATTGCAAAGCAGTCAACGCATACTAATAATATATACGGCATTTTAGAGTGGTACAGGAATCAACTCATACTTCATAATTTTAACTTGAATAATAATTCTTTGCCAGAATCACGTCGTAGTTAGCATAGCAGCGCACAGTGGACGATGGTAACTGCAAACCTTGGTACGCAAATTAATTTTGGTTGCATGCATAAAATTATCTTCATATGGCAAATACATTAACAACTGCAGCGGCATATTTCCAAGTAATTAACTCCTCCAGTATCCGTGTCTACTACGTGTCGAGCTCGGAGACGATACATAAGTACAGACTCCATATGCTCTGACTACCAACGTATGACACTTATTCTAATGAAATTTTTAGTCGAAAAAGCTTATACC
>NC_029789.2:59485898-59495210 GCF_000816755.2 Arachis ipaensis | reverse complement strand
ATACCTCCGAACGGTCATGTCGTTCGCGATTCCCCCTGGGGTCTCCGGATGATGAATCCTCGCGAGTCAAGGACATCCCTTCTCGGACACCGTTATGGCTCACTTCCCGTTTGGATGAGCATGTCCTCTTCGTGTGACTTGGCTGCCCGCAAGAACTACAGCAACGCCTCTTGCCCCCAGGCTCATCCTGTGCTAAACTCGCAGTTTCCCTACCATGCTTAGGGGCCCCCTTAGTCCTGGCAACGGACGGCTCCTTCACAACTTCCTTATGAGTCACTGCAGCATGATGATCAACTGTGTTGCCAGTTTGTCCGTGTAGTTTATGTGCCAATGAGGCTATGACATTCCTGGCCACTGTGAACTTACCAGCATCCTCCGAAGCAAGTTTCGCTACTGCACTCATTGCACTGGACAAGGTGTCGTACCTTAGTAACCGAGAACCGTGCGCCTCTTCCCGTTCTGTTTCTTTTGGCGTCCATTCCTTGGCGTCTTTTCACCACCGCCGCAATATCAAACTAGGCGGGATCTCGTCCAACCCCTCATACTTCATCACAGAAAATATGTGGGTGCAGGGAATACCTTCACTGCTCCACATATGACAGTCACACTCAATCTTAGGCTCAGTTGGATCATACAGCACCCTGCGGACACTACGACGGTTTGCCGTGCTTGAGAACTTGTACACCGATATCGTGCTAATGGTGTCTTTTTCGAGAAACAGTAAACCCCCGACCCCTTTGATTTGTTTCCTGACCTCCTTGAAAACACTTCTGGTGTATATCTTCGAAGCAAATAGCTCTATCTTATCCAGACCTGTGATCAATACGGGCGTGTAGTACGTTGAATAGAACTGGGCTGTGACCTCGTTATTGCGATAATCCTTCACCACCCTATCCAAGCTATGAACCAACTCCAATAGGCTATTTGTTGATTTCAGAAACCCTTTGACGAATGCATTTATCCCCTCGCACCTCGAAGTTGTCTTGTAGCCGGCGTAGAAAGTTCCCTGTAGATATGCTGTTGCCCAAGTATGTCGTAATTCGTATGTGCTTTTTACCCAACTGTTGTTCATTAGACCAAGACTCTGCACGGCTGTCGTCCAGTAATCCTCAAACTCCGGAACATCGAGATTTGCGTACATTGCCTTCTTGAAGACCTTCCGAAAATCAGATTCCTTCACCCGCATGACACAGTTCTTCTCCAAATGCCACCTGCAAAGCCAATGCCTGGCTGAAGGAAGTACATCCGCTATCGCTGCTCTCATGGCTTTATCCCCATCGGTGACCACGACGGAAGGCTTCTTATTATCCATGACGTCCACAAGATTCAACAAAACCCACCTATATGTACGGACCTCCTCGTCCTCGAGTAACGCAAACCCAAAAATCACAGTCTGCTTGTGGTGATTAGATCCGGAGAAGACTACTAGAGGCTTATTGTACTTGTTGGACCGGTATGTTGCATCAAATGCAACCACGTCGCTAAACAACTTATAATCTGCCATCATCTGTCCATCAGCCCAGAAGAGACTCCCTAGTCGACCCTATAATGTTTTCGTGTATCTGGCGACAGACATCATGCCAGCATTCGCCTTACCCTCCAAATAACTTATCGTTGTTGCTGCGTCGCTGTCATTTATTTAAGACAGTCTCTGGCCGTGAACATAGTTATACAGATCTCTTTTGGTAAACCGAAGCATCCCGTACCCCCCTAACTGCCCGGCCATGTAAGCCATAATCTTCGATGTGGCTATACCGAACTTCTTCAAACTATCAACCTGCGCCTTATCGCTCTTGCTCAAACTCCGATGACTAGGAAGAAGATGATTAAACATAGATGCAGCAAGAAGGTGGTTGTGGCTGTCGTCGATCCTCCTGACCTTCCAAACCTGATCTTGTGCATCTAAGTAAATTTTCAACTTTGCCGTACAACCCGTGCGACTCTCCAACTTCTCCTCTCGGACTCTGTCTGGACGATCGTAGTGTTTTGCATGCCTTGTACCCTCCCGGTGGCAAAAAAATTCTCGCTGCACCAAAACACCGTCTACTCGAGCCACGTCACCCTTCCTTACCCCAAACCCCCTTAAGCGGGCAAATTGTTTGTACGCCGCATATGCCTCTTCCTCGGTCTTAAACACCTGGTCCACAAAATCCTCCGTGGACCTGAAGCCGGGAGCATCCCCGTCACTTGGCACCGGGTCTACGCCAAATCCGTTCCCGTGGACCTCTTCAGTCGTGTCGCCTCCCTCAGAGTCAGTCTCAAACGAGGGTTCCTCGTCCTTCCCACTAAAGCTAGCCACACCAGAAAAATCTTCTTCACTTAGCCAATCTGTGTCATCGTCACCACAACTAAACGGAGGGGTGGAATCCATCTTCAAACTCACAGGACTTCAATCAACTGGAAAATATACCTTCGTAACATGAAACAACCACAAGTGACGCAAGTGAAGAAACTTATTCAACCGATTAAAAAATGTATGACAGCCTAAGCATATGTAAATACTTATATCACCCTATAAAATCAGATGGTGATCATCCATCCTGTTACAAATGAAACGTGAATCAATGACCACGAACATACTCACAACAAACTCCGGTGCACTAGACAACAAACTCACAACAACCACGAACAATAACAACAACTGCCTTATGTGACATTCTAATAACAACCAATACAGAACAGAATCGCAGACTTACTCTATCGAATGCTTCGCATATGAAACCATTTTCTCCTAAAAAACATATAACACGCGTGTTCAGCCAGTAGCTGTTTCTTTTTAGGAGCCTACATATTTGTGTGCGATCAACTATTTGCTCCCACTACATCTAATTCGTGCATTTTCGCCTACGAAAAAAGGTTAACCCCGACGGCTTTCGGAATACCTTTACGGTCAGTCGACATCTTTCACAATTTTCTACCTAAATGGTTGGTTAACTCGAAAGCTGGTTAGTTATACAGTATGCATTTAACTAATGGTGCAAAGAAAAAAATTTTAAATTTTTACTGTCACTAAAATAACTAACACATTCCTAACATTTTCATCTCCGAACAGCACGTTTCAGATGATAGCGATGCCTGCAACGGGGAATGTCTAACAGTAACCATTAGTTCCAACCGAAAAAACACCTTTCTCCACACTGGCACCATAACGTTTTTTTACCACCACATCCATAAATCCATCGCCCCCTAGATTTCTCCTACAACAGTTTTTCCCTACTAACCAGAACATAAAAGAAGACTACAGGATTGAAATAACAGCCAACTCTACATCATTCATTTTCTCCCCCAATCACATAACAGTCTCAGACTTCCTAATGAAAAAAATGAAGGGCACATCATGAAAGAACACTACTCACCAGAGATCATGGATAACCCGGATGATGCTGCAGGGTTGAGCCAGTAGACATAGACCCTGTGGTTGAGGGACACAGCCCAGAAATACAAGAGATAGAAAGTATAAACCGTCAAAAAACTGTGTTTGCATGTCCCTAGCTAAAGTGGCTATGGTGAATACAGTATGATCCAAAACACCTGAAACAATCTACTTCATACCTCCGCGGACGACAGAACGCCAACACCACCAACTACCTCCGACCACGCCTCCAGTGGAAGCGTCGACCGCCAGGCGAACTCAACGAGCGACAGGCCACGAACCCATTACGTCAACTGTTGCCTGTTTCCCGCCTCGAACCTCCTCCACGCGAACACCTTTACCGGCACTATTCCTGTACCTCGACCCTAGGGGTTCCGATTTGGGGAAATCGTCTTACTCAATCGTACGCCCTCCATGGACCCTACCATGCCATTCGTGTCTTTTTTGTTTTGTCCCACTCCGAAAAAAAAACAAAAAACAGACACCCATTCTCTTTCAATACCCACTTTTTTTTGTACGCAAAGCCCAACTCAAAGTGTCCATCAACACATGCCCCAACAAAAAACCATTGGCTAACGGCTCAGCCACATCCCCAGCTACTATCCACCTTGGAGACAAGCCCTGCAACAACACATAAACGTGTCAATCCCATAATCAGTCAGATACAAAATCTGTAAATCTGTATGGGTTTACATCTGTATCATAGAATGACCCAACTAGAAATTGAGAAATGTAGCCAAATTGTGTGTTCAGAAAACCTAATTAAGTAGCTGATGTGATGGCTTGTTTAAGTGAAAATTTTTTAGAAATATCCATGTTCTAACAACAGTTTATAGTTTTAGTTATTAATCTTATCAACGACTAAAATCACTAGACTAGTATTTAAATTTTTTTCAAGTCATAATTTAAGTCTGGGCATGTGTCTATATTTCTTGCTGCATGCTAGCTAGTATTAAATCTATTTTTGGATATGACAATATTACTCTGGTGTCTTTGCCTAAAGTACCATACCATCTTAGTTTTTTTTTTTTTTTACCTTCTTCCTGACTTTGCCATGTTCGGCAGCTGTTCCTTACCAAGTTAAGCGTAAAAGTATTTTGTAACTTTGGTCAATATTTTTGGAGAAGGCTTTACCTAATTACAACTCTTCCACACCTAACTCAATCACTGCAAGATTCATTCCTAAAGGGGGCAAAAAACGGAGGTAATCTGTCTAAATGAAATGAAGGAAAAGGACAAGCTTTTAATGAAATTCCTTCCCATATTTAGCACACAAGTACGGAAGCAACCTACTAGCAAAAACAAGGCTTAAACATGACTATTATTTTTTGTTGCTGATGCAGCAAAATTAATTTTTTTACGGTGAAATGAAACATTTTATAATTAGAAACCAAACGCATTCATCATTAAACGAATACTAGGTATCTCATATAGACGTGCAACGCTCACTCTCAAAGCCCAAGCAAGCTTGAATGGGTTAATATCACAAAAAGGATCAAATTTCATGAGCATTTGATTAATGGGCCATTTGGCTAGGGCACACATTCAGAACAGAAGGAACTCAAACTAGAGAGGGAAAGTGGAATGAGTTATTAGAATATCTGGACTTATTTATAATTCCCAGTTAAAAAAAAAAAAAGAAAGAAAGTAAGTTTTGAATTTATATCGCCCTCCATTTTTCGCTATTTGCTTCAGACACTTCCTGCGCACATGTGAATGTTGTTATATCTGGTTTGTTTGTAACTAACTTGATTCAAATCCATTAGGACCTTAGCACTTTTCAGATGTCAAGATTTGAGCATCCGCAAACAGTTACTATTTTGAGGCAACACTGTTCTGCCTCTTTTGTTGAGCTATCCAATTTTCTATTTTTAAATCACAAAACATTGCTACTCATGTACCAAAATGAACCGTGTATATGATTTCAGTATTTAACCAATCCCGGGTTATCAAAAATCATCATTATTTCCTTAGCTGATGCCACAAGACTAATTCATTACGGTATGAGGCATTGTAATATCAAAAGCCAAAGTCACAGTCAATCAAGTCCATGCAAATCTTGATTCATTAGCCTTCACCTTATTAATGCTTCAGGAACAAACAGAAAAGGGATCACTGCAATAATTTCATCCTCTTTCTAAATACACCCAAAATTACAGAAGAATTAGGCTCAATAACTGGTATATGAGTATACAAATGTAATAACAATACAATCTGATGGAATTCTTGTATCAATATCAAGAATGATGCAAGTTAAATCCTGTGCTAATGGAGGTGAAAATGCAAATATGATCAGAATAGATGCAAATTAGAATAACCGTAAAAAGTTAGTCAATATCCAACAATATGCCTAACACCTCCTTATAGAGAAAGATGGGTTGTTTTGGGCACTATAATTGATTGATTGGAAAAGATTAAAAAGAAAAACTTTGCTGGTTGGAGATATTGTTAAGCACATTTGATTGTATGATATAGCAGTACTCATATCCAAATTAAGGATGTGGGGAACTAACAAACCATCGGAAGATAAAAAAAGTCATGACGAAAAATAAAGAAATCCAACAGTTCAAGTAAAGAAATATGATTCTTAAAAATAAGAAAGAAATCTGATCTGAAATTCTGTATTGAATAAAAGTACATCACTGTGATATCAGCAGGGTCATTGTTTCTACAACACACCTAATAAAAACTAACTCAATTCCCCAATTTAAATTTAGTGCTTTTAGGGAACTAGCAAACTGACAATAGGAAAACAAAGTAAAATAAAAATGAAAAAAAGAAAAACCTTGAAATTGTTCTGAACCATAAAAAAATATTGAAGTGCCTCAGCCATGAGTATTAACAGCTTCCCACAACAAATTTTGGGGAGCAGGGTTGGTTAGGTCCCTGGCTTGCAAAGCAGCCTTCCTTAATGTCCGAATAGTCCACCGATTTGCCTCCCAGAACGACAAACTCCTGTAAGGCAAATTGTGCTTCTTGCAGAGAGCCTGTACCAAAGGCGAAATCTGCCTCAATTGGCACCTCGGCAACCTCGGAAACAAATGGTGCTCAAGCTGGAACTGCAAACCCCCAAAGAACCAATCCATCCAAGTCACGCAACTGATATCCAACGTCCCACTCGTCTGCTTCTCAAACCAATCATTCCCACTTGGCTTACCAAGATACACATTGGCAGCGAAATGGTTCAAACAGAACTGAATATGCTGGATAGAACAAACAGCAAAACTAGCAAGCACAAATATGATCCTTTCGCCGCAATTCGGCAAACAGGAAACAAGGAGAGGGAACCAAGTCCAAAACACAAGGATCCCAATTATGTTCAATGCCCTATCAGGCACACTCCGCTTAGTTGAAAACAACAACAAGAAAGTCTGAACATACAAGTTGATCCTAGCAATGCACATAACAGGATAGAAAGTCCAATGCTGGTAACTAATCAAGAACCTCGCCAAAGAATCAAACTTCAACTCCCTACCATAAAAACGAGAAGTAATCGAATTAAAGAACCTCGAGGAGACTGCAAAAACCGGCATGTGCTGGAGATCAGGGTCATGATCAAGGCTATTGCAGGCAATGTGATGAGCATTGTGAGTCCATTTCCACCACGCAATGCTGATCCCAGTCAAGCAGTTCCCTGCAACGATCTGCGCAAGCTTGTTAAACCCTTTGTTAGTCATAACAACATAGTGGCCGGAATCATGACCCACATAAGCGCTTTGCATCCAAAGCAAACCAAGCAGCATACCGGAACCCAAATGGGCCCAAACACTCTGACACCAAAGAACTCCATATATCACAACCAGGAACATCACTGAAACCGATAAGAAAGTAAAAGATGTTACATGGTTCTTCTTATCAAAGAGTCCATGCTTCGAGAACTGAGAAGCAAGGTTCCTGTAGTCTCTTGAAACCTCAGAGACCTTGAAGTCCTTGAGATGGTAGCCAGTGAAGAATTTGTCAAGGTAGGACCATGCAGTTCCTGGATGGTATGCTATGAATGCATCTGTGACATCTTGGCCAGCCAGGGACAAAATGGGAACATCACCACCAGGGTGATCTTTGGCCCAATCTGTGACATTGTAAACTTTTCCTTGGATTGAGATCCATAGATCCCCTGGCTTGTTGTGGAGACTTAACTCTTCTTGCGTTATGTACTCTTTTTGCTTCTTCTGCTCCTGCTGGCTCTTCTTCTCAATCTCACCCTCCATATCCCAAAACAACAGAAGAAAGAGACGACAGTGAGAATGAGATTGTGAACAATGAAAGAAGGGTATATAATATATATGAATCGGTGAAAAGAAGAGAAAAAAGGATAAATGTGGGGTTTGTTAATGTTGTTTGGTTTCTGATTCTACAATGCAAAACCAAAGGGATCACCTTTTTTTTCTTTATATTTCTGAACTGGAATGGGGTTGTCGTTGTTCAGAATGACAACCCCATAGAAAGTGATATTTGGAATTTGAATCGTTCGGGGGGTTGAGGAGGGATCTCTAATACCCAATTCAAAGTACCTAATATCTCTGTTCAATCTCTTCGGTTTGTTTTGAACTTTATTCTGTTTTGTTGTTATTGTTATTGTTATTGGCTGTTATACGGTTTGAAATTGAAACGTTTAGAGTGTATTTCGAGAGCATTAAAGTGAGAAAAAAATTATATTTTTTTTAAGAGATGAATTCTAATTCTATTTCAAATTTAAATTCATAATTTGAAATAATTGATTGTATGAATAAAACGAATTGTGTGTTTTTTATTATTTTGTCTTTGTGATTTTTTTTATTTATCTTTATTTATTTATTTATTAGAGATAATTTTGATATTTTAATCTTTAGTAATAATAAAATTACAAATTAGACTTTTTTTAGTCTGATTTAATTTGAAGACTAACGTGAGAATTAAAATTCTCTTAAAATTTTTCTTGTGAGATTTTATTCTCAAAGTATTACAAACACATTCTTAATGTTTTTTACCAGAGATGTTATGTATCATTCTAGCTAGTAATAAAAGTAGTTTAGGTCATTCAGTTTTTTTTTTTTTGTTTATTGAAATATTAATGGTGTTATTATTATTTTATTCTGTTTTGGAGAACTGTATTAAATTTTGTTAATTAATTAATGCAATTTATTTATCTATTTGTTCCGGGAACAGAGAAGAGAAGTGAAGCAAAATCACAATGCTAAGCTAAGAGAGGGTGTTTCATCACCGCTAGTACTGACAAACAAAAAAGTCCGTCTCATTCCGCCAAAAATTCATTATTTGATAGGTTGGCTCTTCCATTTTGTTTAGTGAGGTAGTTCTGAATTTTTTTTAATCTCATTTAATAGCGAATTAGCACGTTGATATGTTAATAAATATAATCATAAACCAACTTTTTTGAAACAAAATAATAAAATCAACATTATCCAAAACAAAACAAACATTCTCCAAAACATATAATTAAACATCTTCAAGTTTATAATCAATCAAACATAAAGCATAATCCAAAATATAACTTAGAACATCTTTAATTATCATCTTCATCCTCTTGTAGATCAATAATACATAGAAATTTGTAAAAAAATGCCTGGCCCACCGGAGAAGCCCGCCCCATCTCGTTGAAGCCCGCCAAAACCCATGGATTAGACAATGCGGGTTAGACGAACTTTTTAAGTTTGGCAGTTTCAAATTTTCAGCCCAACCCATCTTTTTGGCGGGTTACGCGGACCAACCTAGTAGATTTCGCCCGGTTTGCCACCCCTAATCACTGCAGAGAGGTGTGTCTGCGGGGTTGGGATTAGAACATACACTTATTATATTTAGGCTTAGTTTGATAAAGTTTATCTTGTAAAAGTAGCTTACAAAAATTAATTTTTAAAAGATAATTTTTTTTAAATTATAGTATTTATATTTTTTAAATCAAATTAAAAATAATTTTCAATAAATACAAGTAACAATAATTATGT
>NC_029789.2:59483778-59485776 GCF_000816755.2 Arachis ipaensis | reverse complement strand
GTATGAGATTACATTAGATTTTTTATTTTTTTTAAATATAAGCTAACTTTAAAAAATTCTATTAAGTGCTTTCAAAAGCATCTTAATTTTTAAAAATTATAAATATAAACACATGAACTTTTTAATTTACGAAATACAAAATGACTTACTATGCTCCATCTAAGTGTGTATCACAAAAACATGAGTCATGGAATATGATTTTTACTGTTTTGGCCTTTAGAAAATTGGAGGCACCAATTTCTTTTTTCTTTGTACGGTGGTGTCCATAAATTATACGGTCCGATTTACATTATTTAGCTTATTTTTAGAAAAATCACAAATCATATAATTCAATTTGCATTTTTGTAAATAAAAAAAACTTTTACATTAAAATTGCACCCAAGCTGATTTATAACTTATTTTCCTTTTTCAAACAAATTGAAATGTTCGATTTGATTAATACCAATTTAAAAAATAACGCCATATAAATAAAAATACCTAAACTTCCAATAACAATGTATTACAAACATATTTAATCAATATAAAAAGAATTAGCTTAAGAACATAGAGGGGTACTTTCAAATGGGGAATTATGATTTTGGTGTGTATGTGGGTGAACTCGCACTACTTTACTAGCAAGTGCATCGGGTCGTCCAAGTAATACCTCAGGTGAGTGAGGGTCAATCCCACGAGGATTGTTGGATTGGCAAGATGTGGTTATCTTGCAGATCTTAGTCAGGCGAATAGAAAGATAGTTGTTGTTGTTGAGTGCGCATAAACGAGAAAATAAAGAAAACAGTAAAGAGATAACGTAGAAACAATAATAATAAAACAGTTAAGGCCTCAGAGATACTTTATCTTTCTGGTTTAATACTTCTTATTGACTACTTTAACAATGAGTGATTCATTCAATGGCAAGGCTGTAAGTGATTAAAGCCAGGGTCAGTGGTCATTAATCTCATTTGATCCACACCAAGCGCCAGGGTCAGTGGTCATTTGATCTGAACGAGAGTGAAGCTCATGAAATTCAATCTCTGGTGATACTACTCAAAATGCCATAAACAAGGTCATATCTTCTGGATTGGAGAATGAAGCTCAGGATTCTAGCCTTAGCACCACAGAAACTTCAATTACCCATGACTAACGAGATTTTATGTCACTTATCCCAATTAGCTCAGATACTCTGTTGTAATCTGTGATGCATTCTCAAACTGCAGCTCAATACTATGCTGTCAAGGACTCGCAAGAACTCATGTAGAATAAGGGGTCATACTTTCGTTCCACCCCATATTCATAAGGATGAAGAACGACATTGCATCATAGAATAGAATCAAACATATATTAAAGTAGAAAAGTAATGATATTAATCCATGCGAATAAGCAGAGCTCCTATCCTTAACAAGGAGGTTTAGTTACTCATGCTTTAAGAAGGTGTAAAGTAATGTGTGTGTAGGGGTGTGCAAAAAAACTGGTTTCACTGAACTGAATTGAAACTGAACTGAAACTGTTCTAAATAAACCAGTTTTTTTAAATAAAAAACTGAACTGAAACCATAGTTTTTATGAAAACCAGTTTATTAAAAACCAGTTTTTATGGTTCAGTTTAGTTTTAAACCAAATTAAAACTGGTTTTATTTAAACTCTAAAATTAGTTTTTACATACTCTTTCACTCTCTCCTTTCACTTTCTCTCTCCCCCTTCCTCTCTCTCTCCACTTTCTCCCCCCTCTTTCCCTTCTCTCTCCTCTTTCTCCCCCCTCTCTCCCTTCTCTCTCTTTCCCCTTCCTCTCTATCTCTCTCCTCTTTGTCTCCCTCCTCTCTCTCCTCTCTCTCTCCTCTCTCTCTCTTTCCTCTTTTTTCCTCTCCTCTCTCTCTCTCCTCTCCCTCCTCTCTATCTCTCTCCTCTTTGTCTCCCTCTTCTCTATCCTCTCTCTCTCTCTCTCTCCATCCTCTCTCTCTCTCTCTCTCTTTCCTCTTTTTTCCTTTCCTCTCTCTCTCCTCTCCTTCCCATCTCTCTCTCT
>NC_029789.2:59480398-59483753 GCF_000816755.2 Arachis ipaensis | reverse complement strand
GAAGGGGAGAGAGAGAGAGAGAGGAAGGAGAGAGAGAGAGAGAAAGAGAGAGGAAAGGAAGAGAGGGAGAGAGAGGGTGTGAAAACTAGTTTTAGGCATAAACCAGTTTAAACTGGTTTAAACTGGTGCACTGTATTATAAACTGGTTTAAAACCAGTTTCTTATATGACAAAGCAGTTTGGTTCAGTTTCTAAACCATTTAAAATGGTTTAGTGCAGTTTCAGTTCAGTTTATGGAAAAACTGAACCATGCACACCCCTATGTGTGTGTGCATCTCCCCTCCTGGGAGGCCTGATCCTCAGGAGGAAGGAAGTACCTTATTTATAATAAAAACTCTAAGACTAAACCTAAAAGATATTATTTTTAATTAAAAATTACAAAAGGGAAATAAGATAAGCTAAGAAGTGCTAAAATCCACTTTGGACCCACTTTGGTCATGTGCTTCGTATGCCTGGCGTTCAACTTGGGCTTCTGGGCGTTGAACGCCCATTAGGGGGGTGAGCGTATTGTTTCCTTGCTCCCTGGGTGGCATTAAACTCTAGTCTTGGGCGTTCAACTCTGGCTGCTCCTCTTTGGGCGTTGAACTTCAGTCTTGGGCGTTCAACTTGGAGGCTGGTCCTTCATGGGCATTCAACTCCAGAGGTGGGCATTCAACGCCCTCTTTGGACAGTGATTCCGAAAGAAAAGTATAGACCATTATATTTTGCTGGAAATTCCTGGAAGTTAGCTTTCCAACGTCGTTGAGAGCGTGTCAATTGGATCTCTGTAACTCAAAATATTCTCATTGGAATGCACGGAGGTCAGGATCTGACAGCATCTGCTATCCTTTCTTTGCCTCTAAATCGGCCTTTGCCAGATTTCACCAATTTCACCCAAAAATCACCTAAAATCATAGAAAAAATACAAAAACTCAAAGTAGCATCCAAAAGGTGAATTTTGCACTAAAACATTCTAAAACTTAATAAGACTTAATAAAATATAACTAAAAATACACTAAAAATGCTGTGAAAAAGGGTATAAGATGCTCTGTCATCAGAATACCAAACTTAAACTGTTGCTTGTCTTTAAGCAACCAAAAACAGGATAGGACAATTGGAAGAGAAAAATACAATACGTCTCAGAGTTGTCAATGAAGCTCAGTTCCAAATATTGAATGGGGCTATTAGCTCTTTACTTCTGAACAGTTTTGGCGTCTCACTTTCCTTTGAAGCTCAGAAATATTGACATCCCTTGGAATTAGTATCCGGATGATATTATTAATTCTCTTCTTTTAGCTTTTCTTGATTCTTGAACACAGCTTTTTGTTTTGGTGCTTTGCAGCTCTTTGAGCCTAGTCGTGACTCTAAGCATTTTGTTTTCAAGTATTACCACCGGATACATAAACGCCACAGACACTTAACTGGGAGAACCCTTTGGATTCGAATTTAGCTTTGGTTAAATTCCCAAACAGTGGCACCCAGAGTTCTTAAGCATACTCTTTAGCTTTGGACTACGACTTTAACTGCTTAGTCTCAAGCTTTTTACTTGACACCTTCACACCACAAGCATTTAGTTAGGGATAACAAGTCATTTGAGCTTTTTAGGCCAATTAATTGACCCTCCTAACCATTGATACTCAAAGCCTTGGATCATTGCTCTTTTTTTTCTTTTTTTTTTCTTTTTGCTCCTTTTTCTTACTTCAAGAATCAATATTTTTTTATTTTTTAGAGTATCAATAATACTTCTCTAAATTCACCATTCTTCAAGAGCCAACATACTCAACTCCAATATCAAATATGTGCAGTTAATTCATACATTCAGAAAATAGAGATAAGGCCACCACATCTTAAGTAATTGGAATAACTCATGATTTAACTCGAAATCTTATGCATTTTGCTACTTCTTTTTTTTTATTTTCTTTTTAAGCTTAGTAGACAATTCATGAGACATCTTTAACCATAAAAATTTTTGAAAATTGTGAAAATAAACTACTAAAGCAAAATTTTGAAAAAGATCATGCAAAAGCTAGAATAGAAAATAGAAAATAGAATGAAATACTGAAAAACAGAAAGAAAGGGGGGATGAAACTCAACCACCTCAGTACTGATGGTTGCCCAGGCTGTGCTCTTCTGTGAAGATGATTCACCTCCCTTTGGTGCCATTGATGATAATATACACCTAGAGCTCGCTTTGCAACACCAAACTTAAAAAGTTTGCTTGTCCCCAAGCAAAGAAAACTTGGTCCCCTGTTGGCGTTTAAATGCCAGGACTGCTTCCCTTATGGGCGTTGAACGCCCAAGCTCTCTTCCCCCTTCTTGCGTTGAACGCCAGTAAGGGGCATCCTCTAGGGTGTTCTGTTTCTCCCCTATGCGTTCCTATTTCTGTTCTAAGTGCTACACATGATCACAAATGTTAGAAAAAGAGGAAAACTATAAAAATTAATAGAAAATAAAATAATATAAAATCAAACTAGAGTAACAGAAAGAAAATAGAAAAGAAGGAAATACTATATGATACTTATGGTTAGGTTGCCTCCTAACAAGAGCTTCTTTAATGTCATTAGCTTGACACCTGAATGTTAAATTTTCTTTCTTTTCTTCCAGTTGGTTAAAAGAAATGACTCCAAGGGAGAAGAGGAGAAGATTAGTGCCCTCGGATGTGAATTCCTCCTAACAAACTTTCTGGTATTGTTATCAGAGTGATCCTCCTTGCTTGTTAGGGTAGGGGTTGGATTGCTTCTGGATGACCTTCTCTTTTTCATGGATATCATCTTTTGTTCCTCGGTCACAATTCCCTTTTCAGTGCTTTCCTTGATTATCTCTATGATGAGCGGATAATTTATACGCTTTTTGGCATTGTTTTTAGTATGTTTTTAGTAGGATCTAGTTAATTTTAGGGATGTTTTCATTAGTTTTTATGTTAAATTCACATTTCTGGACTTTACTATGATTTTGTGTGTTTTTCTGTGATTTCAGGTATTTTCTGGCTGAAATTGAGGGACTTGAGCAGAAATCAGATTCAGAGGTTGAAGAAGGACTGCTGATGCTGTTGGATTCTGACCTCCCTGCACTCAAAGTGGATTTTCTTGAGCTACAGAACTCGAAATGGAGCGCTTCCAATTGCGTTGGAAAGTAGACATCCAGGGCTTTCCAGCAATGTATAATACTTCATACTTTGGCCAAGAATAGATGACGTAAACTGGCATTCAACGCCAGCTTTCTGCCCAAATCTGGCGTCCAGCGCCAGAAAAGGATCCAAAACCAGAGTTGAACGCCAAAAATGGATCAAAACCTGACGTTCAACTCCACAAATGGCCTCTGCACGTGGAAAGTTAAGGCTCGACCCAAGCACACACCAAGTGGGCCCCAGAAGTGGA
>NC_029789.2:59460801-59480361 GCF_000816755.2 Arachis ipaensis | reverse complement strand
ACACCAAGTTTTTGGCGCCGTTGCCGGGGATTGTTCGAGTTTGGACAACTGACGGTTCATCTTGTTGCTCAGATTAGGTAATTTTCTTTTTGTCTTGTTTTCAAAAAAATTTTCAAAAATCTTTCAAAAATTCTTCCTTTGTTTTCGAAAAAAAAATTTTTAAAATGTTTTCAAAAATATATTTTCCTTTCAGAATTTTTAAGAATGAATTCTAGTGTTTCATGGAGCATGTTGAAGCCTGGCTGGCTGTACAGCCATGTCTCAATTCTTTTGGACTGAGGCTTCTTCTTCACATGCTTGAACTATGTATGCTGAAGCTTGGCTGGACTCCCTTGTGTTTGAAACTCAAGAATCTCCCTCTGCAACCATGGAGAGGAAGCAGAAAAAGCTTCTCTCAAAGTAGAGTCAACCAGAGCCCCCACAGTCAAACTCTAAGTTTGGTGTTGGGAGGCCACAACCAAACTCTAAGTTTGGTGTTGAACTCCCATATCCAAACTCTAAGTTTGGTGTTGGAGAGTCTCAACAAAGCTCTGCACATCTGTGAGGCTCCATGAGAGCCCACTGTCAAGCTATTGACATTAAAGAAGCGCTTGTTGGGAGGCAACCCAATTTTTATTTATCTAACTATATTTTTCTTAGTTATATGTCTTTATAGGTTCATGATCATGTGGAGTCACAAAACAAACAAAAAAATCAAAAACGGAATCAAACAGCAGAAGAAAAATCACACCCTGGAGGAGCATCTGTCTGGCGTTCAAACGCCAGAACAGAGCATGGTTCTGGCGTTGAACGCCCAAAATGGGCACCAACCTGGCGCTGAACGCCCAGAGTTGTGTGCAAGGGCATTTTGCATGCCTAAATTGGTGCAGGGATGTAAATGCCTTGACACCTCAGGATCTGTGGACACCACAGGATCACCTCAAGATCTGTGGACACCACAGGATCATCTCAGGATCTGTGAATCCCTCACCCACCTCACCCTCTCTCTCTCTCCATTCATGACCATCCCTTCTGTTCTCCATTCACCACTCACATCCATACACAGATCCCTCTATCTCCTCCATATCTTCTTATTCTTCTATTCTTTCTTCTTTTGCTCGAGGGCGAGCAACATTCTAAGTTTGGTGTGGTAAAAGCATAGCTTTTTTGTTTTTTCCATAACCATTGATGGCACCTAAGGCCAGAGAAACCTCTAGTATCCGGTGGTAATACTGGAAAACAAAGTGCTTAGGGCCACGGCCAAGACACATAAAGAAGCTGTGTTCAATAATCATCATACTGAACTAGGAGAATCAATAACACTATCTGAAATCTGAGTTCCTATAGATGCCAATCATTCTGAACCTCAATAGATGAAGTGAGATGCCAAAACTATTCAAGAGGCAAAAAGCTATAAGTCCCGCTCATTTGATTGGAGCTATGTTTCATTGATAGTTTGGAATTTATAGTATATTCTCTCCTTTTTATCCTATTTGATTTTCAGTTGCTTGGGGACAAGCAACAATTGTGTGATTTCAGGTATTTTCTGGCTGAAATTGAGGGACTTGAGCAGAAATCAGATTCAGAGGTTGAAGAAGGACTGCTGATGCTGTTGGATTCTGACCTCCCTGCACTCAAAGTGGATTTTCTTGAGCTACAGAACTCGAAATGGAGCGCTTCCAATTGCGTTGGAAAGTAGACATCCAGGGCTTTCCAGCAATGTATAATACTCCATACTTTGGCCAAGAATAGACGACGTAAACTGGCATTCAACGCCAGCTTTCTGCCCAAATCTGGCGTCCAGCGCTAGAAAAGGATCCAAAACCAGAGTTGAACGCCAAAAATGGATCAAAACCTGGCGTTCAACTCCACAAATGGCCTCTGCACGTGGAAAGTTAAGGCTCGACCTAAGCACACACCAAGTGGGCCCCAGAAGTGGATTTATGCATCAATTACTTACTCATGTAAACCCTAGTAGCTAGTTTATTATAAATAGGACATTTTACTGGTCTTTTTCTACCACCCTGAATTCAGGATTTTTGTGTTGTGTGATGGGTGGAGTGTACCCTTCATCAAGAACATCTGGAATTGGTGGTTCGGTGAACTCACCCTCTATGTAGCTCTCTGCTTCAATAGAGTGTACATTACCGTAAATGTTTTTCTCTCCTACAACCTCCTTTTTTCGTGCATCTTCTTCTTCTTCCATATGTGAGGGTAGAGAGTTCTCTACTTCATTGGGTATGGACTCCTTTGAATAATTCTCTCACATTCTTTTGTATGAATTTGCATTGCTTTTCTTGTGAGGGAGTTTGCTTGTTCCCCTTCCCAATGCTTAGTAATCACCCCCACATGCCCCTTTACATTCTTAACACTCATTCTCATATCATGTATGCAACTTTGAACGGCCTCCTCTAATTCTTTTATGGTAAGCTCTAAAGCTGATAGTTCTTGATATGAAGATGATGATTCTTGATATGAACAATGAGATGATGGCGCTTGATATGAGTAGAAAGAGCATGGTTGTTGGTATGAGTAAGTAAGGGATGATGATGGAAATTTTTGCAAAATTTTCTCTATTAATTGCTCTAGTTCTTCACAGGCAAGATCAAAAGATGATGGTTCTTGATATGAATAAGAAGAGGAAGGATAGAGAGATGGTGGTTCTTGATAGATGGAATATGAAACATTGACATCTCTTTGCTCTTGAACTTGCCAACATAAATCCGGATAATTCCTCCATCCATAGTAAGTTGAATCACTCCTTGGGTGTGAGTAGTAACACATGTGGTCCCTTTCCATGATTGTTCCTTAGCACAAAACACCAAACAAAATTAAACGCACCAGGTGGGAACAGAAAAGAATAAGGAAGAAAGAGCAGAAAATTTTTTTTAATTAAATTTCAAAAATAAACAAATAAAAAAGGATACTAATTCAAAAATAAATAAAAAAGTTAATTAACAATTTCAAAAAAAATTTAAAAAAATTAGAAAGAAAAGAGTTTAGAAATTTTTAAAATTTAAAAAGAAAGAAAAAGAAAAATTAAAGAGACACCAAACTTAAAAATAAAACAGGATAAAGCAACCAATTAACTAAAAAGATTTGAAAATAAAGATGGAAGATTTGATTTGAAAATTTTCGAAAATTAGAAAGAAAAGTTCAAATAAAGATTTTGAAATTCAAATTTGAAAGAAAGAAAAACTAACAAAATACTAAACTTTTTAAAATTTGAATTTAAAATAAAGATAGGATATCATAAGATATCAAAGTTTGAAATTTTAAGAAAAGATAAAAATTAAAAATCAAGAAAGATAAGTAAAATATGATTTGAAAATTTTAAAAGGAAAATTGATTAAAGATAAGATTTGAAATTTTTAAAATTTAAAAAGAAAAAAAAATATTAAAAGATACCAAACTTTTAAAATTAAAATAAGATAAAACAAACAAGTAACTAACTAGATTTGAAATTAAATTTTAAAGATTTGATTTTGAACATTTTTGAAATTTGAAAAGAAAAAGTCAAACAAAAATTTTGAAATTTAAATTTGAAAGAAGGAACAACTAACAAGATACTAAACTTTTAAAATGTGAATTTTAAAATAAGATAAGAAAAGATTTTGAAATTCAAATTGAATGGATAGAGAATCTAACAAAATACTAAACTTTTAAAATTTGAATTTTAAAAGAAAGATAAGATAATAAAATTTGAAATCAATGAAAAAGATAAGATAAAAGATTTAAAGATCAACAAAAGATAAGATTTACAGAAAATTAAATGAAACAAAAAGAATACTAAAAAGACACCAAACTTAAAATTTAAAACAAATCATAAGGAAATATATATATATACAGGGACGGAATTTGAAAATTTTTTGAGTACTATATGATAATAATATTTATTTGCCCCTATTAAATTATTGAATTTGACCCCACAATAATATTTTATTTAATTTTTGGTACTTCATAGCCAATTTAAAAATGTCATATTAGATATCATTAGAATGATAAATTCACAATTTAAATGAAATTTGTTTTTTTCTTAGAAATCGACTCGAAAGAGTATTATTTATCTTTTTTTATATTAGTTTTAATTTTTTTCCCGTAACAACTACATAACATGAATGTGTAGCATTATTCTATATAAAAAGAGAGATATTTTGATTGTATTGTTAAAAAGTTTCTTAATTTTTTTAAAATATGAAACCTAAATAATAAAATTTTAAATTATATGTCATTATTTAAGAAAAAAACTAGAAGAACACTAAATTTAAAAATTTTGAAATTAATTACCACTAATTTCAAAAAAATAAAAAGAGAAAACACTAAATGAACAAACTTAAAAATTTTAAAATCAAACAATACTAAATTCAAAAAATTAAAAAGGAAAAACACTGAAAGACATTAAACTTAAAAATTTTGAAATCAAACAAAGAAAAACACAACGAAAATTTCGAACACCAAGAAAGAAAAATAAGAACAAATTTCAAAAACTCAAGAAAAGAAACAAAAACCAAAGGGACACCAAACTTAATTTGTGACACCAGACTCAAATTAAAGAAAAAGATTTTTTTTGGAAAATTTTGAAAAAGAAAATAAAAAACACAATTAAAAGAGTAATTAATTGTCAAAATTAATTACCGGTATTTTGTCAATCTCGAACAATCCCTAGCAACGGCACCAAAAACTTGGTGCGCGAAATTGAACTCGCACAACTTCACCGACAAGTGCACCGGGTTGTCCAAGTAATATCTCAGGTTAGTGAGGGTCGATCCCATGAGAATTGTTGGATTAATACTTCTTACTGACTACTTTAACAATGAGTGATTCATTCAATGGCAAGGCTGTAAGTGATTAAAGCCTAGATCAGTGGTCATTAATCTCATCTGATCCACACCAAACGCCAGGGTTAGTGGTCATTCGATCTGAACGAGGGTGAAGCTCACACAATTCAATCTCTGGTGATTCTACTCAAAACGCCACAGACAAGGTCAGATCTTCCGGATTGGGGAATGAAGCTCAGGATTCTAGCCTTAGCACCATAGAAACCTCAATTACCCATGACTAACGAGATTTTATGTCACTTATCCCAATTAGCCCAGATACTCTGTTGGAACCTGTGATGTATTCTCAAGCTGCAGCTCAATACTATCCTGTCAGGGACTCGCAAGAACTCATGTAGAATAAGGGGTCATACTTCTGTTCCACACCAGATTCATAAGGATGAAGAACGAAAATGCATCATAGAATAGAATCAAACATAAATTAAAGTAGAAAAGTAATGATATTAATCCATGGAATAAGCAGAGCTCCTATCCTTAACAAGGAGGTTTAGTTACTCATGCTTTAAGAAGGTTTAAAGTAATGTATGTGTGCTTCTCGCCTCTTGGGAGGCCTGATCCTCAGGAGGAAGGAAGTCCCTTATTTATAATAAAAACTCTAAGACTAAATCTAAAAGATATTGTTTTTAATTAAAAATTACAAAAGGGAAATAAGATAAGCTAAAAAGTGCTAAAATCTACTTTGGGCCCACTTTGGTCATGTGCTTCGTATGCCTGGCGTTCAACTTGGGCTTCTGGGCGTTGAACGCCCATTAGGGGGGGTGAGCGTGCTGTTTCCTTGCTCCCTAGGTGGCATTGAACTCTAGTCTTGGGCGTTCAACGCTGGGCTTGCTCCTCTTTGGGAGTTGAACTCCAGTCTTGGGCGTTCAACTTGGAGGCTGGTCCTTCTTGAGCGTTCAACTCTAGAGGTGGGCGTTCAACGCCCTCTTTGAGTAGTGATTCTGAAAGAAAAGTATAAACCATTATATATTCTGAAAAGCCCTAGAAGTTAGCTTTCCAACACCGTTAAGAGTGAATCAATTGGACCTTTGTAACTCAAAATATGCTCATTGGAATGCATGAAGGTCAGGATCTAACAGCATCTGTTATCCTTTCTTTGCCTCTGAATCGGCCTTTGCTAGATTTCGCCAATTTCACCCAAAAATCCCCAAAAATAATAGGAAAAACACAAAAACTCAAAGTGGCATCCAAAAGGTAAATTTTGCACTAAAACATACTAAAACTTAATAAAACTTAATAAAATATAACTAAAAATACACTAAAAATACTGTGAAAAAGGGTATAAGATGCTCCATCATCAGTAGGACCTTTTTTTTAATTGTATTTCTCTCGATTTTTGTTTGATCCTCGACGCAGGTGTCGATCAAGCTTGTATCAAAAGATCTCAATTTGAAGAATAGATACGATTTCTTTAAAAAGTGAATTTGACCAGGAACTTATTAATTTAATGTCAAAATTGGCTTGCCACACCAAGATTTGCATGTGACTTTCGAGCAAACTTATAAGGAAAATAATATAATAGAATATAACTTGAAAAAGAATAACTATGATGAGTAAACTTAATAATGTAAAATATATGATTACAATAACAAAATAAAATAATAAACAAATTTTAGAATTTAAGTAAATAAATAAACTTGAAGTAATAAACAAAAGAACTAAATAGGATAGATTAACTTCAAAAACTCACATGCACTTGCACTCCATGACTTCTCTTGACGTCAGTGTGATTTTGGAATTTTTCTAGAGAATTTTAGTGTAGTTTGAGATGTTGAAAATTGAAGTCCTTTTGACCTTTCCTGGTTCTTCTTTTTATAGAAGACAAATCTAATCGTGTTGAATGATATTCTCTCCCACGATTTGGTTTTACCTTGTCTTCCAAACTTAATCATCCACGTTTCTAATTTACCTTGGCCATCAAGTAGTCACCCCCACATGCTTTCTTGTTGTTTCGACTCAGCCTTCTTAGCTCTAGTATCACTCTTACCTAACGACCAAATCATTTGTTGATTTATACACTATGGTCGATGTCACTATTATGTCAAACTTTTGTACTAACAAATTGTCTCTTAAAACTTAGCATTTCATAAATGAAATAAAAAGTTTTATACAACACATGCTTTTTACGAGACATATTTTCAAATTCATATTTGAAAAGACAGTTACAGAGATGTGAAATGGCGCGCGTAGTTTCCTGGGGATACGCAATATTCCTTTATGGATTTTGATGGGATTTTATTAGATATTTTCAAAGTAATTCTCTCATATCACTCCTTCATCTATTAAAAAAAAAACACCTTCATCACCAGAAACTCTTTCAAATTTTCTTTCAATTTTGTTTATTTTGTTCAACATTCTCCATGGACTCCCAAGCTGCTCATCAACAAAGTGTTTCTCCTTCCATTGCAGCTGCTTTTTCCATTTTTGTCACGGTTGTCGTGACAGCAACCATTACTTTAGCTATTGTCGCTACTGCTCCGGCGACTATGGCAACTTCGTCTTGTAACAACTTGGATTTTGCGCTAGAGTCGCGTTTGCGAATTTTATGTTTTATTCGCATAACGTCTATAATAAGTTTTTCGTTCTGTGATCTTTAAATAAAATGAATAATAATGTAATATTGATATTATGTTATGATTTAATTTTATTTGACAAAGGATGGTCACTTGATATTGGACCCGGAAGATTGAAAAAGTTCGGCTTTACTAATGTCATTTAAATTAGTAATTTACCCAATCTTTATATTATAATTAAATACCACCACTTAACACAATTATTTGAGTTTTTACCATGTTCAATTATCTTGATTACTGGTGCACGAAATTGTGATCACACTTTTCACAACTCCGCACAACTAACCAGCAAGTGCACTGGGTCGTCCAAATAATACTTTACGTGAGTAAGGGTCGATCCCACAGAGATTGTTGGCTTGAAGCAAGCTATGGTCATCCTGTAAATCTTAGTCAGGCGGATTCAAATGGTTATGAGGTTTTGATAATTAAAAGATAAATAAAACATAAAATAAAATAAAGATACTTATGCAATTCATTGGTGGAAGTTTCAGATAAGCGTTTGGAGATGCTTTGTTGCTTCTGAACCTCTACTTTCCTATTGTCTTCATCTAACCATGCGTGCTCTCTTCCATTGCAAGCTGTATGATCCTCTCGGATGAAAAATACCAGGTGCGGTTTCTGCACGGCTAATCAACTGTCGGATTTCTCGTCTTGGATGAAAAATACCAGGTACAGCTACCGCACGGCTAATCATCTGTCGGTTCTCACTAGCATCGGAATAGGATCTCTCTATCCTTTTGCACACTGTCACTGCACCCAACATTCGTGAGTTTGAAGCTCGTCACATTCATCCCTTCCCAAATCGTACTCGGAATACCACAGACAAGGTTTAGACTTTTCGGATCTCAAGAATGCTGCCAATTGGTTCTAGCCTATACCACGAAGGTTTTAGTCTCACGAATTCAGATGCTCTGTTGTTAGGGGAGGCGATGCAAATCGTGGATTAGAGACCCAAGAGATTATACTCCGGCTGTCGTCCAATGACTACGTTGAACATCATGTAGACCGCTTGTGGTTGTCAGCCATGTGGATCTTGGCTAAGCGAGTAACGAAGATAGTGGGTGATTGTCACGGGTCACCCATTCATTCTGACTTAACTGAATTAAGTACGAGAGTATATCTTGGAGAAGAAGTAAGCGTGAATTGAAAGAGAAATAATAGTACTTGCATTAATTCATGAAGAACAGCAGAGCTCCGCACCTTAATCTATGAGGTGTAGAAACTCCACCGTAGAAAATACATAAGAGAAAAAGGTCTAGGCATGGCCGTGTGGCCAGCCTCCAAATGTAACATAAAAGTCCCAAGTGTGTCTAATACAATAGTAAAAAGTGCTATTTATATTAACTAGTTACTAGGGATTACAGAAAATAAGTAACTAAGTGCAAATAGTGCAGAAATCCACTCCCGGGGCCCACTTGGTGTGTACTTGGGCTGAGCATTGAAGCTTTAACGTGCATAGGCCATTTGTGGAGTTAAACACCAGCTTGGGTGCCAGTTTGGACGTTTAACTCCAGTTTTGGTGCCAGTTCTGGCGTTTTACGCCAGAAAAGGGTCTTTGGCTGGCGTTTAACGCCAGTTTGGGCCATAAAATCTCGGACAAAGTATGGACTATTATATATTGCTGGAAAGCCCAAGATGTCTACTTTCCAACACAATTGAGAGCGCACTAATTGGGCTTCTTTAGCTCTAGAAAATTCACTTCGAGTGCATGAGGGTCAAAATCCAACAGCATCTGCAGTCCTTTCTCAGCCTCTGAATCAGACTTTTGCTCAGATCCCTCAATTTCAGCCAGAAAATACCTAAAATCACAGAAAAATATACAAACTCATAATAAAGTCCAGAAATGTGATTTTTGCATAAAAACTAATAAAAATATAATAAAAAGTAACTAAATTATACTAAAAACTATGCAAAAATAATGCCAAAAAGGGTATAAACTATCCGCTCATCAATTACCTTCCAAGATATTTAAAAATTTAACCTCGCTGACTCAGTAGCTCAAAAACGCGACATGCAGTGCTTAATGCGCCTCGTGTCGCAACGCATGCCTTCTCCACCTAATTAAGTGACATGAGTCACTATCACACATTATATAAGGCATAAATTTCTCTCTCTTCCAAATAGAAACTGCTGAAGCCATGCATGGAGGATGTTTATCAATTTTACAACTTTTTGAGTTTGATTTCTTGTAATCCGTAACTCCAATAAAAAATGTAATCCGATAAAAATGTTCGTATCCTCCTCCTCTACGTGTTGGCATCATTTTTGTTCGGTAGAAGTAGACGGTGACGTAGATCCCCTTCCCCTTGAGTTTGGCCAATTGGAGTTCTAGGAGGCACAGACGATTTCTAACATTTTTCTCTTCAGCAGCTCGATCAAAAAGCTTTTCTGGAGTTTTCGTTGATTTTGAATTCATAAAGAGGTAGGATTTTGGTAACTTTATAATAATTAAATATTAATTTGATAAGTGAATGTTGATTTGGTTGATTATTATTTGAGTTTGAATGAGTTTATGTTGAATTATTGTTGTTTGTGATTTGTTAGTTTGGCTATGAGGAACAGCTCAGCTGTGGTTATTTTAATGATTTTGGGACTATTATGATGTGGTATTTTGAGAAAATTGATGAGATTTGTTTTTTGAAAGATTAAATTAAAGTTGAGAAAAATCGGTAACCGAAAGACTCGAAAACGGATTAAAATACAAGTAATATTTTGAAAGGGAAGGGCTAAGGGTTTTGGTTTTGGCATAAGAGGAAGATTAGTATTTAAACTTTATTTTTAAATGGTAACAGTATATTTGTGTATAAAAAAACGAGGTAAAATTTATAATTATATAAGTTTTTAGATATTTTATAAAAGTTCAGGGATAAATGAGTATTTTATAAAAGTTCAGGTCATTTTTATAAATATGAAAACAAGTGAGGGTTCGAATATAATTTTATAAAATATTGAGGTTAAAAATAGAATATTAGAAAGTTCGTGATGTAGAAAGTAATTAATAAAATTTTTAAAAATAAGGTTTTATAAACTAAGTTTTAAAAGAAGATTATAAATATTATTTTAAATACTTCTTTAAAATTACTCATTTATATTAAAATAAATTATTATTATAATTAGTATTTATCAAAGATTTTATCTTGTAAGAATATCATAATGTATATTATTAATGAGAAAGCAAGCAAGCAAAGTAATATTAAAAGCTTTAGAGAATGTAGATCCAATTAAAGAACTTTATAATTCTTTTTGATAAGACACTTAGGAAAAGACGGGGAACAATGCAAAGATAATTTATATTATGGAGTGATAGGAAAGAAAAGAAGAGAGAAAGATGAGGAAGAAAACAAAAGAAAAAGAATAAAAAGAAGGATATATTAAGTAAAAGGATCTCTACCAGAGAAGAGCAGAGAACAAAGATTAAAAAAAATTTGATGAGCGTCTGCCACAGTAGAGTAGATAGAATTAAAGGGATCTTGATGAATAGGATTCTTGCTAGTGAAGAAATTCACAAAAGTAATCGTGTTGTAGGTATAGTTTCTAAACCAACAGAGAATCCTTTCGTACAAAAGTTTGGTTGTCACAAGTAACAAAACCCAATAAAATTTATAACCGAAGTATTTAAACCTCGGGTCGTCTCTCAAGGAATTGCAGGGAAGTGTATTTATTATTGGTTATGGAAAGGTATATTTTGGGGTTTTTGTATAAGATAAAAAGCTACAATAGTAAATGGCAATGAAAACAAACTAACTATAAAAACTCTTGGCAAGGTATGAGAACTGGAAATCCCATCCCAGTTATCCTTATCAGGTGTGATGAGAATTGTTTATTGCTCTCACTTAGTTAACCCTTACTAAATAAAGGAAAGTCAAGTGGACCAATCAACTTGATTCCTCAAGTCCTAGTCAACTCCTATGGAAAGACTAGCTTTAGAGGGATCCAAATCAATCAGCAAACTCCAATTTTCAATCAACAGCTGAGTTTGACAACTCAAGTGTCACCAATTACTCAACCAAAGCCAAAAGGGGGAAAATCCAAATTATTTATATAATAAATAAAAGAAGGCAATCATAAATACTGAAATACCTCAAATTGCATTGAATAAAGAAATTAAATCTAACATGAAGAGTTCATAAACCAAATTAGGAAAATAAACAAACTAAAGTAATAGAATAAATAAAAGTAGAAGAGAAATTAAATTAAAGGAACATTGAACTTGGAATTGAAAAGACGAAGAAATCCTAATCCTAAATCCTAATCCTAATCCTAAAACCTAAGAGAGAGGAGAGAGCCTCTCTCTCTAAAAACTACATCTAAAACCTAAAATTATGAATTATGAGTGAATGATAATGAATGAATGGATTTTCCCACTTTATAGCCTCTAATCTGTGTTTTTTGGGCCGAAAATTGGGCCAAAAACAGCCTAGAAATCACCCCCAGCGATTTCTGATACGTCCAACATGCGGCAAAGTCACGCGTGAGCGTCATCCACGTGTGAGCGTGGATTGGATTTTTGCCAGGTCACGCGTGCGCGTGATCCACACGTGCGCATTGCCTATCTTCAAAGCAGCTATGGAAAATTATATATCGTTGTAAAGCCTCGAATGTTAGCTTTCCAACGCAACTGGAACTTGCTTCATTTGGACCTCTGTAGCTTAAGTTATGGTCGATTTAGTACCAAGAGGTCAGGCTGGACAGCTTTAGCAGTTCCTTCAGTTTCTTGTATTTTTGCATGCTTCCTTTCCATCCTCCAAGCCATTCCTGCCCTGTATTCCCTGAAATCACTTAACGCACATATCACGACATCGAATGGTAATAAGAGAGGATTAATATTAGCAAATATAAGGCCAAAGAAACATGTTTCCAATCATAGCACAAAATCAGGAAGGAAAATGTAAAACATGCGAATTGTATGAATAAGTGTGAGAATAATGGATAAAATCCACTAGATTAAGCACAGGATAAACCCTAAAAATGGGGTTTATCAACCTCCCCACACTTAAACATTAGCATGTCCTCATGCTAAGCTTAAGAGAATTAAAAGAGTGAAGAGGAATGGTAGAGAGTATGAAATGCAACCTATCTATGTGAATGCAACTACATGCAAAGTGTTTCTTCCTACTTGGTCAAAGTAAATAAATCTTCCAAGAACAGACATGAACTGGATTTTACTAATTCAAATCATAAAATAAAGTACAAGTAAACTTGTAAGAAGAAAGCTCATGAAATCCGGGAACAAGGAATCGAGCATCGAACCCTCACTGGAAGTATATACACTCTAATCGCTCAGGTGTTTAAGGTTCGATTCTCTCAATTCTCTACTAATCTTGCTTTCTAAGACTTGCTCTTCTTCTACCAATCAACAAAGAATTTAATGCATAGATACACATATCAAGAGGTCTTTTAAGGGTTGTAATGGGGTTAGGGTCAAGGTAGGATTGTATTTGGTCAAGTGGACTAAAATCTGAATCCTTAATTAACCTAAACTTCCCACCTAACTTAAGACAATCCATGTAATTACAATGCAAAATCTAACAGCCCATTAACTATGTTTTCCACATATTCATGCATCCCAACTTTAGTACAACTCATATGCATCGCTACCAACATTAACTTTGGGGCATTTTGTCCCCTTTTTGTTATTTGCTCTTTTTCTTTTCTTTTTTCTTTTTTCTTTTTTTATTATCTTTTTTTTTTTCATAATTTTTCTTTCTTTTGCTTTTCTCAAGGCATATGATTAAGGTATTGAATGCATGAACATATTCTTAACATTCTTTCACATTTTCAGAAAATTCTAACATACTCAATTCTCAAACCAAATGTTCCAAACCCAATTTTCCCACACTTAAATCATAAGCACTCTCACTAGTCTAAGTTAACCAAGGATTCAAATTAAGGACATTATTGTTTTTTGCTTAGAGTTAATGATGTGCTAAAGTAAAGAATAAAAGGGGTAAAATAGGCTCAAATTGGTTTGCAAAGGATAATGAAAGGTTAAGGCCATATGGGTATGTAAGCTTAGTGAAACAAGGCCTCAATCATATAAGTGCATGCATACATTAAACAATGATAATATAGAATCAAGCAAGACAAAGATCACAATTTTAGAGAGAATAACACACACCAAAAAAAATAAAATATTGGTTGATAAGATGCAACCAATTCAAAAAGGCTCAAAATCTCACTGGTTTTGTGCGTTCGATCTCTAAACCATGTTCCAATATAATATTTCTTCAAACAAGTTCAATAAAAATTTTGATTCAAATGAGTGAAATGCTATAAAAAGTTTCTTGAAAAAAAAGAAAATATTACTTCAACCAAGTAGTGGTAAAATATGCACAAAATCAAGCAAACATGCAATCAAATATGCAAATGCAACAATGAATTAACAAAGAAAATAAAACATTGGTGTTGAGAAGAAAATAACTAACCCATGGAAATCGGTATCGACCTCCCCTCACTTAAAGATTGCACCGTCCTCGGTGCATGCTGAGATGTGCAAGTGGACGGATTTCTCCAACTGACGCTTTTCTCTAAAGATTGTGCAGATGGACTTGTTTGTTGCCCCTTTAAGAAGCTTTTCCTCTCCCTTCTTGGTGGCCATCCTGAAAGAAGAGGAAAAAGAAGAAAAGTAACCCAAAAACAAAGATAGGAAACAAATAAAAAATGGTTGGGTTAATGCCAAATAATGAGAGTCTCAGTTACATGGTAGCTACAACATACAAGTGAGAAAATAGTAAAAGTACATGGCATATCAATAGTGCAAGAAGTGTGGGTAATGAAAGACAATATAAATTCATGTCAATGCAAAAGGAGTACAAGTATCATAAAAGATTAGCAATGACTTAAATAATATTACCTTAATCAGAATAAAACAAGTCATGAAGCACCAGAGTAATGCAAGAAAAGATGCAATAGTTGAATAAGAAAATTTAACACCAATGGAAAAATAATAAATTTGGTAAAGAAAAAAAATATGCACAAAATTAAAATGCAGTGAATGAAAGTATGCAAATGCATCAAGTAAAATGAGAAGGAAGAGGGAGGAGATGAAAGTAGGAAAGGAGGAGGAAAGAATAAGAAGGGAGAGAGAAAAGGAGAAGAATGGAATCTGTGAAGCGACGCGTAAGCGTTGCCCACGCGTACGCGTGGGTGTGCAAAAGAAGAGGCGACGCGTAAGCGTCGTCCACGCTTACGCGTGGGTGAGCAAGAATCCTAGTAACGCGTAAGTGTCGGTCACGCGTACGCGTGACCACTGGTTGTGCTAAATGCACAATACCAGCACCAAGGCAACACAACTTTCGGCCAATACACCTTTTACGTCGAATTCACAAGGTCACGCGTGCGTTTCATTGACGCGTACGCGTGAAGTGCCAATTTCTCAGATGACGCGTACGCGTGAGCGACGCGTACGCGTGGTGATGCTTGTGCGATTGGCACACTTTCTGCACAGCTCCCGCATGACTTTCTGTAAGGTTTAGCATCGCATATGACGCGTGTGCGTGATTCACGCGTGGAACACGCTTTTCTCCCTCTCTCTTAGAAAAGGAGAAGAATGGAATCTGCGAAGCGACGCGTAAGCATCGCCCACGCTTACGCGTGCGTGAGCAAGAATCCTAGTGACACGTAAGCGTCGGTTACGCGTACGCGTGACCACTGGTTGTGCTAAACGCACAATACCAGCACCAAGGCAGTACAACTCTCGGCCAAATCACCCATTAACGCCGATCTGGCAATCCACGCGTACACGTCGCTGACGCTTACGCGTGGGGTGACTAAAATACGGGCGACGCACACGCGTCGCTCATGCGTACGCATGGGTTGACTCGTGCGCAAGGCACCCTTCCCACACAGCTCCCGCGTAACTTTCTGTAAGGTTTAGCGTCGCATGTGACGCGTGCGCGTGGTTCACTCGCATACGTGGGACGCACTTTTTTTTATATATATATGCAGAATGCAGAATGCAGATGATGATGCAGAATTTACGAATTAACACTGATAAAATTAAAATAAAATAAAACTAAGAATAAAAATATAATAAAATAAAACTAAGGATAAAAATAGAAGATAATACCATGGTGGGTTGTCTCCCACCTAGCACTTTTAGTTAAAGTCCTTAAGTTGGACATTTAGTGAGCTCCTTGTCATGGCAGCTTGTGCTTGAACTCATCTTGAAATTGCCACCAATGCTTGGACTTCCAATAAGCTTTGTCTATTCCATGTAAATTTCCCAAGCCTTGATGGAGTTCTTCACAAGCTTTGAGCTCCCAAAGTTGATATTTTTGTATGCCGGGAACCCAAATCTTGATTCTACACCCGTCTTCAAGTTGATCATCATGGTTCCATCCCGGTGGCAAGCACTCTGAATTCTCTATGGAGTACCAAACTCTTCTTTTAGATCTAACCAAATTATCACCAGTTGAGCCCTTACATCTATCTCTTGAAGTATCAACCTTGATGAGCCTTGATTTGCAACTCCAACCACTAAACATCCTTCTCTTACGCTTAATGCCACAAAGTCTTCGAAGTTGGCCATCCGTTTCAAGAATACCATATTCAGGTGGAATGGTAAGGCGAATAGAGATAAGCCTTATCCACTCAAATGAAGGAGTAGATTGCAACCTAGGTGGAGAAGTCTCCAATGTTCTTGACAAAGTGTACTCAACTCCCGTCTGCCCTTTTCTAAGGATTTCCGCTTCCATATCATTCTCAGACTCAATCAGAGAAGAGTCTTCATATTCAAGGAGTTCATTTGCGGATGTAGATTTATCACTAGGAGGACTTGATGCATGATTCTCATCACCAAGGGAACTTACTTCTTGATCTATCCCATCCAAGTCTTCATAAGGAATATGCCATGGAGGTTGTGCACTGGCCTTCTTGACATCAATTTCAATTTTATTGGAGGAGTACTCTACAATTCTAGATTCCCATGGAGGTTCAACATTTCCTAGATCTTCAACCACTTCTTCCTCTGCAACTATTATGGCTTCCTCCACTTGTTCCAATACAAAGCCATGTTCCTCATTGTCCACCGGAGTTTCTAGTGTCTCCTTCATGCTACGCTCTTCTTTTGATTCTCCACATGTAGCCATGGGAGTATTTTGAGTGCTCAGATGTTGGAAAGCTAATTGATTTACTACCTCGGTCAAGGCAGTCGTGAATTCTAGTACTCCCCGTTCCATCTCTCTTTGCCCTTGAAGAAGAACACCAAGAGTGTCATGCATTGAAGGTTGAGGTGGATATGAGGGTGATAAACCACTATTTTATAGTTTATCTTGTGCTAATTTGAGTTGTTTTTATCAGCTTTTCACCCACTTATTCATATGATTTTCACGGTTTTACAATTCCTTTCTGGATTTATTCTGTGATTGAAAACTTGCTTCTTAAAGCTTTAAATTGTGTATTTTAATTTCTCCTTTATACCATTCAATGCCGTGATCTGTGCGTTAAATGTTTCAGGCTTTATAAGGCAGGAATGGCTTAGAGAATGGAGAGGAAGCTTGCAAAAATGGAAGGAGCACAAGAAATAAAGGAGACAACCAGCGAGAAGTGACGTGCACGCATGGCTCACGCGTGCACGCAAAACGGAGAAAATCACAGCGACGTGTACGCGTGCTTGACACGTACGCGTGGAAGCAGATCAGCACAACGACGCGAGCGCGTGCCTGACGCGCATGCGTGGAAAGAGAATTCGGCAAGTGACGCGTACGCGTGACCGACGCGTACGCGTGACATGCGTGATCTGCAGAAATTTCAGAAAACGGTGGGGCGATTTCGGGCCGCATTTTGACCCAGTTTTTGGCCCAGAAACACAGATTAAAGTCAGGGAATATGCAGAGACTCAACACGTTTTTTTTCATAATTCATAATTTTAGGTCTAGATGTAGTTTTGAGAGAGAGAGGTTCTCTCATCTCTCTTAGGATTTAGGATTAGGATTCCTCTTAAAGGATTTAGGATTTCTGCTTCTCAATTTTCAGGTTCAATGTTCCTTTTATTTATTTTCTTAATTTAGTTTATGAACTCCTTATGTTTATATTGATTTTCTATTTAATACAATTTGAGGTATTTCAGATTTGATTTTGCTTTATTTTATGTTATGGATGCTTTCAAGTTAATTTAAGATATTTTCCCCTCTTGGCTTTAATTGATGAATTGATGAATTGGAGACACTTGAGTTATCAAACTCCTTGTGATTGATAATTGTTATCTTTCCTAATTGATTTGAATTCCAATAATTCTAGTCTTTCCTTAGGAGTTGACTAGGACTTGAGGAATCAAATTGATTAGTCCACTTGACTTTCCTTTATTTAGTAAGGGTTAACTAAGTGGGAGCAAAATCCAATTCTCATCACATCTGATAAGGATAACTAGGATAGGAATTCCAATTCTCATACCTTGCCAAGAGCTTTTATTATTATTAATTTATTTTTCTTGTCGTTTAAATTACCTATTCCTTATTTTAAAAAACCCCCAATTTACAAGACTCATAACCAATAATAAGAACACCTCCCTGCAATTCCTTGAGAGATGACCCAATGTTTAAATACTTCGGTTATCAATTTATTTAGGGGTTTGTTACTTGTGACAACCAAAACTTTTGCACGAAAGGATTCTCTGCTGATTTAGAAACTATACTTACAACGCGATAATATTTGTGAAATTCTTTATTGGTAGAAAATCCGATCGTCAAAATGGCGCCGTTGCCAGGGAATTGCAAACGTGTGCCTTATTATTGGTTATTGTAAATATTTTATTTTGCTTGTTTATTTGCATTTTTGTTTTTAATTTTTATTTGTTACTATGAGTTCTCACCCCCGTCGCTTTGAGTTTGGTTCTAATGCTGTTAAAAGGAATGGAAGCAATAACATGAACATGCATCAAGGTCAGAACAATCAGAGATGGAAGGAGCCACGAGGATCTGATCAACCCTTTAGGCAACAACACCCTCCAAGATACCATGGACCACGACCATTCCATAATGCATGTCAAGACAATAGTTATGGTGGACCCTTTCGTGACAACTAACACCCACCAATTTACTATGGTCAAAAACCATTCCGAGGTGCATACCAAGATGATAGATATGGTAGACCCCCTTGTAATTACCGACAAGCACCATCATATGCCTATGAACCACCTCCTCAACACAGCTTTGAACCACCACACTCACAAGCCCCCTACCACCATTCACCTCCATATGACCCTAACCCATATCCACACCAATTCCAATCCAATTACTCCCAAGAACCAACCCTTCCCTACGCACCATATCCATATCCATCAACCCAGGAATCCGTTAAGGAACGTCTCAAGGAAACAGTAGAAAAATTTTATGCAACCCTTCACCAATTGAATTAAGCGATAAATCGATTACCTCCCCGACGTTCAGACACTCAAGGAACCCCCATGGCTTCATGTGGACAATCTAATAAAGAACGTAGCATGAAGGAGATACTCGAAACCCCACTGGACACTAAGGAGCATGACTTTGTACTGGAACAAGTGGAGGAAGCTGTAATTATCGAAGAAGAAGAATTGGTTGAAGACTTAGGAGACATTGAACCTCCATGGGAAAATCAAGTTATAGAGCCTCCTTCAAAGACGTTTGAAATTGATGTTGAGGAAGGTGTACAACCTCCAAGGCATATCATAATGGAAGACTTTGAAGGGGATGATCAAGAGATGGATTCAATCATTGATGAATTCTTATCTACAATTGAATCCTCTCCCATTAGACTTGACATGGAGATTAAAGAAGAAGAAGCACAACCTCCCATGCCCTTAGTGAACAATGAAGAAGAGATCGAATTGGAAGAAAGCTACCAAGAGGAAGAGGTTGAAATTGAAAAAGCTTAAAAAAGAGGTGGAAATTGTCAAAGAAGAGCCTAAGGAAAAGGAGCTGGAAGTGACCTTGCCAAGGTTGCTGGAGACCTCTCCCCCAAAGCCATCACCATCCATTCCTTCATTCAAGTGGGTCAATCTTTCATCTCTGAGCTTAATTAGCTCACTGGTGCACGAAATTGTGATCTCCAGGTTCGAATAATCCCTGGTAATGGCTCCAAAGCTTGGTGCTCTGATCTTAATTCATAATTGTCACAACTTCGATACAACTAACCAGCAAGTGCACTGGGTCGTCCAAGTAATACCTTACGTGAGTAAGGGTCGAATCCCACGG
>NC_029789.2:59452453-59454688 GCF_000816755.2 Arachis ipaensis | reverse complement strand
TTCGTTCCTTTGAACCTCTGCTTTCCTGCTATCTTCTTCCAATCTGTCTTACTCCTGTCCATGGCTGGCTGTATGCAAGGGCATCACCGTTGTCAGTGGCTACATCCCCTCCTCTCAGTGAATAATATGCTCACGCACCCTGTCACGGCACGGCTATTCATCTGTCGGTTCTCGATCATGCTGGAAAAGGATTCACCCTCCTTTTGCGTCTGTCACTAACGCCCAGCACTCGCGAGTTTGAAGCTCGTCACAGTCATTCAATCATTGAATCCTACTCAGAATACCACAGACAAGGTTTAGACCTTCCGGATTCTCTTGAATGCCGCCATCATTCTAGCTTACGCCACGAAGATTCTGGTTAGGAGATCTAAGAGATACTCATTCTAGCTTATTTCATGTAGAACAGAAGTGTTTGTCAGGCACGCGTTCATAAGGGAGAAAGATGATGAGCGTCACACATAATCATCACCTTCATCACGTTCTTGGGTGCGAATGGATATCTTAGAAGAGAAATAAGAAGAATTGAATAGAAAACAGTAGTACTTTGCATTAATCTTTGAGGGACAGCACAGCTCCACACCTTAATCTATAGAGTGTAGAAACTCTACCGTATGAAAATACATAAGTGAAGGTCCAGGCAAGGCCGAGATGGCCAGCCCCCTAAACGAGATCAATAGTCTCCTAAGATGAACAATGGATTAAAACTGAGACCAAAGATGCCTAATACAATAGTAAGAGGTCCTATTTATAATAAACTAGTCACTAGGGTTTATATGAGTAAGTAATTGATGCATAAATCCACTTCCGGGGCCCACTTGGTATGTGTTTGGGCTGAGCTTGAGTGTAGCACGTGCAGAGGCCATTTGTGGAGTTGAACGCCAGTTTCTGTGCCAGTTTGGGCGTTCAACTCTGGTTTTGGATCCTTTTCTGGCGCTGGACGCCAGATTTGGGCAGAAGGCTGGCGTTGAACGCCAGTTTACGTCGTCAATTCTTGGCCAAAGTATAGACTATTATATATTGCTGGAAAGCCCTGGATGTCTACTTTCCAACGCAATTTGAAGCGCGCCATTTCGAGTTCTGTAGCTCCGGAAAATCCACTTTGAGTGGAGGGAGGTCAGAATCCAACAGCATCAGCAGTCCTTTTTCAACCTCTGAATCTGATTTCTGCTCAAGTCCCTCAATTTCAGCCAGAAAATACCTGAAATCACAGAAAAACACACAAACTCATAGTAAAGTCCAGAAATGTGAATTTAACATAAAAACTAATGAAAACATCCCTAAAAGTAACTAGATCCTACTAAAAACATACTAAAAACAATGTCAAAAAGCGTATAAATTATCCGCTCATCACAACACCAAACTTAAATTGTTGCTTGTCCCCAAGCAACTAAAAATCAAATAGGATAAAAAGAAGAGAATATACTATAAATTCCAAACTATCAATGAAACATAGCTGCAATCATATGAGCGGGACTTATAGCTTTTTGCCTCTTGAATAGTTTTGGCATCTCACTTTATCAATTGAGGTTCAGAATGATTGGCATCTATAGGAACTTCAGATTTCGAATAGTGTTATTGATTCTCGTAGTTCAGTATGATGATTCTTGAACACAGCTTCTTTATGAGTCTTGGCCGTGGCCCTAAGCACTTTGTTTTCCAGTGATACCACCGGATACATAACTGCCACAGACACATAATTGGGTGAACCTTTTCAGATTTTGACTCAGCTTTGCTAAAGTCCCCAATTAGAGGTGTCCAGGGTTCTTAAGCACACTCTTTGTTTTTGCTTTGGACCTTGACTAATGATTGGCAACTTCAGATTTCGAATAGTGTTATTGATTCTCGTAGTTCAGTATGATGATTCTTGAACACAGCTTCTTTATGAGTCTTGGCCGTGGCCCTAAGCACTTTGTTTTCCAGTGATACCACCGGATACATAACATACATAACTACAGGATTTTAGCCCTCCTATCCACTGATGCTCAAAGCCTTGGGATCCTTTTTATTTGCCCTTGCCTTTTGGTTTTAAGGGTTATTGGCTTTATTGGCTTTCCTCTTGGTTTTAAGAGCTTTTGGCTTTTTCTGCTTGCTTTTTCTTTCTATTTTTTTTTCGCCCTATTTTTTTTCTGCAAGCTTTGTTCTTTGCTGCTTTTTCTTGCTTCAAGAATCATTTTTATGATTTTTCAGATTATCAAATAACATGTCTCCTAGTCATCATTCTTTCAAGAGCCAACA
>NC_029789.2:59419598-59446754 GCF_000816755.2 Arachis ipaensis | reverse complement strand
ATGAATTCCAACCATCCTCTAGCTACAGGCTTCAGGTCCAGTCTTCTTAGTTGAACCGGTTTGCCTTTGGAGTCAATCTTCCATTGAGCTCCTTCCACGCATATGTCCATAAGGACTTGGTCCAACCTTTGATCAAAGTTGACTTTTCTTGTGTAGGGGCGTGCGTTCTCTTCCATGTTTGGCAGGTTGAACGCCAACCTCACATTTTTCGGACTAAAATCTAAGTATTTCCCCCGAATCATTGTAACATAGTTCTTTGGATCCGGGTTCTTACTTTGATCATGGTTCTTGGTGATCCATGCATTGGCATAGAACTCTTGAACCATTAGGATGCCGACTTGTTGGATGGGATTTGTTAGAACTTCCCAACCTCTTCTTTGAATTTCATGTCGGATCTCCGGATACTCATTTCTTTTGAGTTTAAAAGGGACCTCAGGGATCACCTTCTTCTTGGCCACAACATCATAGAAGTGGTCTTGATGGGCTTTGGAGATGAACCTTTCCATCTCCCATGACTCGGATGTGGAAGCTTTTGTCTTCCCTTTCCCTCTTCTAGAGGATTCTCCGGTCTTTGGTGCCATCAATGGTAATGGAAAAACAAAAAAGCTATGCTTTTACCACACCAAACTTAGAATATCGAACTTCCCAACCTCTTCTTTGAATTTCATATCGGATCTCCGGATACTCATTTCTTTTGAGTTTAAAAGGGACCTCAGGGATCACCTTCTTCTTGGCCACAACATCATAGAAGTGGTCTTGATGGGCTTTGGAGATGAACCTTTCCATCTCCCATGACTCGGATGTGGAAGCTTTTGTCTTCCCTTTCCCTCTTCTAGAGGATTCTCCAGTCTTTGGTGCCATCAATGGTAATGGAAAAACAAAAAAGCTATGCTTTTACCACACCAAACTTAGAATATTGCTCGCCCTCGAGCAATAAACAAAAGAATAGAAGTAGAAGAAGAAGAAATATGGAGAGGGAGAGTGAGATGAGGTTTCGGCCAAGAGGAGTGTAGAGGGGTGTGTTGTGTGAATTTGATGAAGAATGGAGGTCTTTATATAGGGAAGGGAGGGGGGTAAAGGTTCGGCCATATGGGTGGGTTTGGGTGGGAAATTGGTTTTGAATTTTGATGGTAGGTGGAGTTTATGAGGTAGGTTTATGGGGAAGAGTGGATGGATGTGAGTGGTGAAGAGGTGATGGGGAGGAGAGTTTGAGGTGATTGGTGAAGGGTTTTTGGGGAAGAGTGTTTATGGGGTTGTGTGAAAGAGAGTGGTGAGAAGAGGTGAGTGGAGATAGGTGGGGATCCTGTGGGGTCCACAGATCCTGAGTGGATCCTGTGGGGTTCACAGATCCTGAGGTGTTCAAGGAATTACATCCCTGCACCCATTAGGCATGTAAAAATGCCTTTGTACCCAACTCTGGGCATTCAGCGCCAGGTTGGTGGCCATTTTGGGCGTTCAACGCCCATCTGTGTGCCATTTCTGACGTTGAACGCCAGAACCATGCCTGTTCTGGCGTTCAGCGCCCAGAAGCTGCCCATTTTGGGCGTTCAGCGCCAGAACCATGCTCTGTTCTGGCGCTGAACGCCAGACAGATGCTCCTCCAGGGTGTGATTTTTCTTCTGCTGTTTTTGATTCCGTTTTCAATTTTTATATTTATTTTGTGACTCCACATGATCATGAACCTAAGAAAACATGAAAAATAATAAAAAAATAAGAATTAGATAAACATTGGGTTGCCTCCCAACAAGCGCTTCTTTAATGTCAATAGCTTGACAGTGGACTCTCATGGAGCCTCACAGATGTGTAGAGCTTTGTTGAGACTCTCCAACACCAAACTTAGAGTTTGGATATGGGAGTTCAACACCAAACTTAGAGTTTGGTTGTGGCCTCCCAACACCAAACTTAGAGTTTGACTGTGGGGGCCGAAAATAATATGAAAAGAAAAAAAAAATAAGGATTCCAAAATTTTTAATATGAATTCCAGGAATCTTGCATTCTTAGTCTAAAGCTTCAGTCCAGGATGCTTCCACAGGAATGTTCTTATCCTTGCTCCTGCTCATATGACAAGGAAGAATGGACAGAAAAATGATAATAATAATAGAGATCCTTTATACCACATTATATGGATCCCTTTGTGAGTGGAAGAAAAGGGGGAGACAAGGAATGTAATATAAAGGAAGAAACACAACTGTGAGAATGGAAGAGATGTGAGATGAGATGTTAGGATATGAATGAATAAATAGAATGAGATGGGGGAGGAATAATTTTCGAAAATTATTTTGAAAAAGAGTTAGTGATTTTTGAAAATTGGTTTTTGAAAATTAGTTAGTATTTTTCGAAAATTTTTTTTGAAATAAAAATAAAAATAATTAGTTAATTAAAAAGAAATTTTTTGAAAAAGGGGAAGATATTTTCGAAAATTAGAAAGAGAGAGTTAGTTAGGTGGTTTTGAAAAAGTTAAGAAACAAACAAAAAGTTAGTTAGTTAGTTGAAACAAATTTTGAAAAGATAAGAAGTTAGGAGGTTAGAAAAGATATTTTGAAAAGATATTTTTGAAAAAGATAAGATAAGAAGATATTTTGAAAAGATATGATAGGATTAGTTTTGAAATTTTTTTCGAAAACAAAGGAGAAATTTTTGAAAAATATTTTTGAAAAATTTTTGAAAAGAAAACAAAAAGAAAATTACCTAATCTGAGCAACAGGATGAACCGTCAGTTGTCCAAACACGAACAATCCCCGGCAACGGCGCCAAAAACTTAGTTTCGTTGCCGGATCAAAAGGGAATCTGGCACTGATGTTACCGGACCAAAAGCTTGCCGAAGACTCAAACAATCCCCGGCAACGGCGCCAAAAACTTGGTGCACGAAATTGTGATCTCCAGGTTCGAATAATCCCTGGTAATGATCACTCACTTGAATATGCTTTGCTTGAGACAGATGGGCAACTCAGAGCTCTTTGTGGCTTTAAGAGTAAGAGGGAGATGGTTAGTGGTAGAAGTCGTCATTCAAGATTCAATATGGTGGAAAGCTCAAAGTTTAAATGCAAAGGTTGGTGTAAAGCTCAACTGAATGGGTCTAGGAAGTTGTTTGGCCGTTTTAGTGAGAATTCAGATTACTTGCCACCCGGTTGGAACACTAATGATCAACAAGAAGACAGGTGCAAAAGCAAGGTTTGGGACCCCGGAATTCATTATAACAATCAACACTCTTGGGGCTTGTCACTTGCTTTAACCTGCTTGAAGGCTTTCTGCGCCTAGTTTGGGACCCCAGAGGCTATTGGAAGTACAAACATTGGTGGGGATTCAAGGATCAGTACAAGCACAAGCCACCATGACAAGGAGCTCACCAAATGTCCAACTTAAGAACTTTAACTAAAAGTGCTAGACGAGAGACAACCCACCATGGTATATTCTTTTCTTTTTGTTCTTAGTTTTATTTTATTTTCATTCATGTTCATTCATAATTTCTGCATAGTCATCTCCATTCTGCATTTTGCATTCTGCATACTGCATAAAAAAAGAAAAAAAAAAATGCACGCGGTGCGTTAGCGTCGCTGACGCGTCCGCGTCACGGGTGCATTAGGAAGAAAAGAAAATTGAACAGAAAGTCACGCGAAAGTGTGGCTGGAGGCGTGCCTTAGGCACAAATATGCCCAAGCAACGGCGTCACTGACGCGTTCGCTTCATTTACGAAATAGCCTCCCCACGCGTCCGCGTCACCCACGCGCACGCGTGATCCTGCAAAATCGACGTAAATGGGTGTATGGCAGCAACTTACGATGGAGCTGGGCTGGATTCGTGCTAGAAGCAAAAGCCCTACCACGCGACCGCATGCCCCACGTGACCGCGTTGTTTTCAAAATTTGGGCATCCACGCGATTGCGTGACCCAAAAATTTGGCAATGAGAGTATGAAACAGAGAGTTGCGCGAACGCACGGCTGCACTCACGCCAATCGCACAAATCAGGCCACGCGATCGCGTCACCCACGCGTTCGCGTTACCTGAAAATAGCGCCAACCACGCGAACGCGTGCACCACGCGTCTGCGTCGCCTGCGTCGCACAGTTTATCCAGATCAGTGCCAATTATCTTATCTTTTCTTTTCTAATCCTAATTTCTTCTATCTTTTCTTCTTTCTTATTTCTTTCTTACTTACTTCTTCTTCATCTCTAACTTCTCATTCCTCTTCACTTCCATTCTATTTTATTTATTTGAATACTTTCATTCATTGCATTTTAATTTTGTGCATATTTTTATTTTCTTTCCTAACTTTATTATTTTTCCATTGGTGTTAAATTTTCTTATTTAACTGTTGCATCTTCTCTTGAATTATCCTGGTACTTCATGACTTGTTTTATTCTGATTGGGTATTATTATTCATAAGTCAATGCTATTCTTATATGATACTTGTACCCCTCTTGCATTGACATGAACATACACTATCTTGCATTACCCACACTCTTCCCATTGTTGCAAATTTTGCACCACTGGTATGCCATGTGCTTCTATTGTTTTCTCACGTACATGTTGAAGCTTCCTTGTAAATGAGACCCTTATCATTTGGCATTAACCCGCCCATACTTTATTTATTTTTTTATCTTTATTTCTGGGTTACTTTTCTTCCCTTTTTCTTTCAGGATGGCCACCCGGAAGGAACCGGAAGATGTTTACATGGGGAGACAGACAAGTCCATCTGTAAAATCTTCGGAGAAAAGCGCCAGTTGGAACAGCCCGTCCACCTGCACATCTCAGCATGCACCGAGGACGGTGCAATCTTTAAGTGTGGGGAGGTCGATACCGATCTCCATGGGTTAGTTATTCTCTTCTCAACACCAATGTCTTATTTTCTTTATTAGTTCATTGTTGCATCGCATAATAGATTGCATGTGTAGTTGATTATTTGCATTTAAGTACTACTTGGTGGAAAAATAATAAGTTTCTTTCTAGGACACTATTTTTGACAATTTTCACTAATTTAAAATCAACATTTTGTGTTAAACTTGTTTGAAGTTGTATTTGGAACATGGTTTTTGAGCCAAAGAACACACAACCTGTGAGATTTTGTGCTTATTTATATGGTTACATTATTTAACCATAACATTTTATTCTTGTGTGTTTCCTTTTCTATAACTGTAATCAAGATTTTGTTCTATTCTATATGTCCATTATTTAGTATATTTACATACTTGCATATGATTGAGGCCATTGCTTGTTTTTGCTCACTTATCCCAAATAAGCCTACCCTTTTATGTCACCATTTTTAGCCACTTTGAGCTTTTTAATCCCCTTCTATTCTATAACCACATTACTAGCCTTAAGCAGAAAAACAATTAAATACCCCAATTAAATCTTTGGTTAGCTTAAGATAGAGATTGTGCATCAACTAAGTGTGGGGAAACTATAGGAACATGGGTTAATAAGGAAATGTATCATGTTTCTAACTTATTTGAATATTGGGAATTTGGGAACCTACTCATGAAAAACCAAAATAGAGAAATAATGGAAAATCCATGTGCATTGATAAGTTATGTTTGCCTTTATGATTCGAAAAAAAAAATATTCAATAAATAAGTAAACAAATAAGGGGACAAAATTACCCCAATGTTAAGCTTTAATAGAAAGATCAATGCACATGTGATAAAAGTAAAGAAATATAAAAAATTTGGTACATGATTTTGTGATGCAAAAGTGGGAAGTATGGGTAGCTAGGTATGATTTTAGAATTACATAGAGTGTGTGTGTGTTAGGTAAGAGCTTAGGTTAGTCAAAGATTCATATTTCAACTCACTTGGCCATACATGTATCCTTCCCTTTACCTCAGCCCCATTACAACCCTGAAAAGACCTCATGATGTTTGCATTGATGTACTAAATATTTGTTGATTGGTTAGATGAAGAACAAAGTCTAGAAAGCATGAATAGGGAAGAGTAGAGTGATTGACCCTAGACACTTGAGAACTAGAGTAATATAAACTACAAGTGAGGGTTCAATGCTTGATCCTATGTTCCCAGCTTTCATGAGCTCTCTTCTTATAAGTTTACTTGCTTTTTATTGTACGATTTGAATTAGTGGAAATTGGTTTGTATTTGTCTTGGAGAACTTGTTTGCTTTTAACCAAGTAGGTAGAATCATTTTAGCATATAGTTGCATTTATATTTAGGTTGCATTTCATGAGTCTTACTGTCCCTTATTAATTCTCTTTGTCTCCTTGAGCTTAGCATGAGAACATGCTAATGTTTAAGTGTGGGGAGGTTGATAAACCACTATTTTATGGTTTATCTTGTGCTAATTTGAGTGGTTTTTATCAGCTTTTCACCCACTTATTCATATGATTTGCATGGTTTTACAATTCCTTCCAGGATTTATTCTATGATTGAAAATTTCTTCCTAAAGCTTTAAATTGTGTATTTTAATTTCTCTTTTATACCATTCAATGCCGTGATCTGTGCGTTAAGTGTTTCAGGCTTTATAGGGCAGGAATGGCTTAGAGAATGGAGAGGAATCTTGCAAAAATGGAAGGAGCACAAGAAAAAAAGGAGACAACCAGCGAGAAGTGACGCGCACGCATGGCTCACACGTGCGCGCAAAATGGAGAAAATCACAGCAACGCGTACGCGTGGAAGCAGATCAGCACAACGACACGAGCGCGCGCCTGACGCGCACCCATGGAAAGGGAATTCGGCCAGTGACGCGTACGCGTGACCGACGCGTACGGGTGACATGCGCGTTCTGCAGAAAATTCAGAAAATGCTAGGGGCGATTTCGGGCCCCGTTTTGACCCAGTTTTCGGCCCAGAAACACAGATTAAATTCAGGGAATATGCTGAGACTCAACACATTTTTTTCATAATTCATAATTTTAGGTCTAGATGTAGTTTTGAGAGAGAGAGGTTCTCTCCTCTCTCTTAGGATTTAGGATTAGGATTCCTCTTAAAGGATTTATGATTTTTTCTTCTCAATTTTCAGGTTCAATGTTCCTTTTATTTATTTTCTCAATTTAGTTTATGAACTCTTTATGTTTATATTGATTTTCTATTTAATACAATTTGAGGTATTTCAGATTTGATTTTGCTTTATTTTATGTTATGGATGCTTTCAATTTAATTTAAGATATTTTCCCCTCTTGGCTTTAATTGATGAATTGATGAATTGGAGACACTCGAGTTATCAAACTCCTTGTGATTGATAATTGTTATCTTTGCTAATTGATTTTAATTCCAATAACTCTAGTCTTTCTTTAGGAGTTGACTAGGACTTGAGGAATCAAATTGATTAGTCCACTTGACTTTCCTTTATTTAGTAAGGGTTAACTAAGTGGGAGCAAAATGCAATTCTCGTCACATCTGATAAGGATAACTAAGATAGGAATTCCAATTCTCATACCTTGCCAAGAGCTTTTATTATTATTAATTTATTTTTTTGGTCATTTAAATTACATGTTCCTTATTTTAAAAAACCCCCAATTTACAAGACTCATAACCAATAATAAGAATACCTCCCTGCAATTCCTTGAGAGACGACCCGAGGTTTAAATACTTCGGTTATCAATTTATTTAGGGGTTTGTTACTTGTGACAACCAAAAGTTTTGCACGAAAGGATTCTCTGCTGGTTTAGAAACTATACTTACAACGCGATAATATTTGTGAAATTCTTTACTGGTAGAAAATTCGATCGTCAAAATGGCGCCGTTGCCGGGGAATTGCAAACGTGTGCCTTATTATTGGTTATTGTAAATATTTTATTTTGCTTGTTTATTTGCATTTTTTTTAATTTTTTTTGTTACTATGAGTTCTCACCTCTGTCGCTTTGAGTTTGGTTCTAATGCTGTTAAAAGGAATGGAAGCTATAACAGAAACATGCATCAAGGTCAGAACAATCAGAGATGGAAGGAGCCACGAGGATCTAATCAACCTTTTAGGCAACAACACCCTCTAAGATACCATGGACCACGACCATTCTATAATGCATGTCAAGACAATAGTTATGGTGGACCCTTTCGTGACAACCAACACCCACCAATTTACTATGGTCAAAAACCATTCCGAGGTGAATACCAAGATGATAGATATGGTGGACCCCCTTGTAATTACCGACAAGCCCCATCATATGCCTATAAACCACCTCCTCAACATAGCTTTGAACCATCACACTCACAAGCCCTCTACCACCATTCACCTCCATATGACCCTAACCCATATCCACACCAATTCCAATCCAATTACTCCCAAAAAACCACTTCCCTATGCACCATATCCATATCCATCAACCCAGGAATCCGTTAAGGAACATCTCAAGGAAACAGTAGAAAAATTTTATGCAACCCTTCACCAATTGAATCAAGCGATAAATCGATTACCTCCCCGATGTTCGGACACTCAAGGAACCCCCATGGCTTCATGTGGACAATCTAATGAAGAACGTAGCATGAAGGAGATACTCGAAACCCCATTGGACAGTAAGGAGCATGACTTTGTACTGGAACAAGTGGAGGAAGCTGTAATTATCGAAGAAGAAGAATTTGTTGAAGACTTAGGAGACATTGAACCTTCATGGAAAAGTCAAGTTATAGAGCCTCCTTCAAAGATGATTGAAATTGATGTTGAGGAGGGTCTACAACCTCCAAGGCATATCATGATAGAAGACTTTGAAGGGGATGATCAAGAGATGGATTCAATCATTGATGAATTCTTATCTACAATTGAATCCTCTCCCATTGGACTTGACATGGAGATTAAAGAAGAAGAAGCATAACCTCCCATGCCCTTGGTGAACAATGAAGAAGAGATCGAATTGGAAGAAAGCTACCAAGAGGAAGAGGTTGAAATTGAAAAAGCTTGCAAAGAGGTGGAAGTTGTCAAAGAAGAGCCTAAGAGAATGGAGCTGGAAGTGACCTTGCCAAGGTTGCTGGAGACCTCTCCCCCAAAGCCATCACCATCCATTCCTTCATTCAAGTGGGTCAATCTTTCATCTCTGAGCTTAATTAGCTCACTTGAATATGATTTGCTTGAGACAGATGGGCAACTCAGAGCTCTTTATGGCTTTAAGAGTAAGAGGGAGATGGTTAGTGGTAGAAGTCGTCATGAAAGATTCAATATGGTGGAAAGCTCAAAGTTTAAATGCAAAGGTTGGTGTAAAGCTAAACTGAATGGGTCTAAGAAGTTTTTTGGCCGCTTTAGTGAGAATTCAGATTGCCTGCCACCCAGTTGGAACACTAATGATCAACAAGAAGACGGGTGCAAAAGCAAGGTTTGGGACCCCGGAACTCATTATAACAATAAACACTCTTGGGGCTTGGCACTTGCTTTAACCTGCTTGAAGGCTTTCTGCGCCTGGTTTTGGACCCCAGAGGCTATTGAAAGTACAAACATTGGTGGGGATTCAAGGATCAGTACAAGCACAAGCCACCATGACAAGGAGCTCACCAAATGTCCAACTTAAGGACTTTAACTAAAAGTGCTAGGTGGGAGACAACCCACCATGGTATATTCTTTAATTTTTGTTCTTAGTTTTATTTTATTTTCATTCGTGTTCATTCATAATTTCTGCATAGTCATCTGTATTCTGTATTTTGCATTCTGCATACTGCATAAAAAAAGAAAAAAATGCACGCGACGCGTTAGCATCGCTGACGCGTCCGCGTCACAGGTGCATTAGGAAGAAAAGAAAATTGAACAGAAAGTCATGCGAAAGCGTGGTTGGAGGCGTGCCTTAGGTACAAATATGCCCACGCAACCGTGTCGCTGACGCATTTGCGTCGTTTGTGAAATAGCCTCCCCACGCGTCCGCGTCACCCACGCGCACGCGTGACCCTGCAAAATCGACGTAAATGGGTGTATGGTAGCAACTTACGATGGAGCTGGGCTGGATTCGTGCTAGAAGCATAAGCCCTACCACGCGACCGCGTGCCCCACGTGGCCGCGTCGTTTTCAAAATTTGGCCATCCACGCGATCGCGTGACGCACGCGTCCGCGTCACCCAAAAATTTGGCAATGAGAGTATGAAACAGAGAGTTGCACGAACGCATGGCTGCACTCGTGCCAATCGCACAAATCAGGCCACGCGATCGCGTCACCCACGCGTCTGCATCACCTGAAAATAGCACCAACCACGCGAACGCATGCACCACGCGTCCGCGTCACCTGCGTCGCACAGTTTATCCAGATCACTGCCAATTATCTTATCTTTTCTTTTCTAATCCTAATTTCTTCTATCTTGTCTTCTTTCTTCTTTCTTTCTTACTTACTTCTTCTTCATCTCTAACTTCTCATCCCTCTTCACTTCCATTCTATTTTATTTATTTGAATACTTTCATTAATTGTATTTTAATTTTGTGCATATTTTTATTTTCTTTTATAACTTTATTATTTTTCCATTGGTGTTAAATTTTCTTATTTAACTGTTGCATCTTCTCTTGAATTATCCTGGTGCTTCATGACTTGTTTTATTCTGATTGGGTATTATTATTCATAAGTCAATGCTATTCTTATATGATACTTGTACCCCTCTTGCATTGACATGAACATACACTATCTTGCATTACCCACACTCTTCCCATTATTGCAAATTTTGCACCACTGGTATGCTATGTGCTTCTATTGTTTTCTCACGTACATGTTGAAGCTTTCAAGTAAATGAGACCATTATCATTTGGCATTAATCCACCCATACTTCATTTATTTTCTTATCTTTATTTCTGGGTTACTTTTCTTCCCTTTTTCTTTCAGGATGGCCACCCGGAAGGGAACCGGAAGATGTTTACATGGGGAGACAGACAAGTCCATCTGTAAAATCTTCGGAGAAAAGCGCCAGTTGGAACAGCCCGTCCACCTGCACATCTCAGCATGCACCGAGGACAGTGCAATCTTTAAGTGTGGGGAGGTCGATACCGATCTCCATGGGTTAGTTATTCTCTTCTCAACACCAATGTCTTATTTTCTTTATTAGTTCATTGTGGCATCGCATAATAGATTGCATGTGTAGTTGATTATTTGCATTTAAGTACTACTTGGTGGAAAAATAATAAGTTTCTTTCTAGGACCCTATTTTTGAAAAATTTCACTAATTTAAAATCAACATTTTTGTGTTAAACTTGTTTGAAGTTGTATTTGGAACATGGTTTTTGAGCCAAAGAACACACAACCTGTGAGATTTTGAGCTTATTTATATGGTTACATTATTTAACCATAACATTTTATTCTTGTGTGTTTCCTTTTCTATGACTGTAATCTAGATTTTGTTCTATTCTATTTGTTCATTATTTGGTATATTTACATACTTGCATATGATTGAGGCCATTACTTGTTTTTGCTCACTTATCCCAAATAAGCCTACCTTTTTATGTCACCATTTTTAGCCACTTTGAGCTTTTTAATCCCCTTCTGTTCTATAACCACATTACTAGCCTTAAGCAGAAAAACAATTAAATACCCCAATTGAATCTTTGGTTAGCTTAAGATAGAGATTGTGCATCAACTAAGTGTGGGGAAACTATGGGAACATGGGTTTATAAGGGAATGTATCATGTTTCTAACTTATTTGAATATTGGGAATTTGGGAACCTACTCATGAAAAACCAAAATAGAGAAATAATGGAAAATTCATGTGCATTGATAAGTTATGTTTGCCTTTATGATTCGAAAAAAAAAATATACAATAAATAAGTAAACAAATAAGGGGACAAAATTACCCCAATGTTAAGCTTTAATAGAAAGATCAATGCACATGTGATAAAAGTAAAGAAATATAAAAAATTTGGTACATGAGTATGTGATGCAAAAGTGGGAAGTATGGGTAGCTAGGTATGATTTTAGAATTACATAGAGTGTGTGTGTGTTAGGTAAGAGCTTAGGTTAGTCAAAGATTCATATTTCAGCTCACTTGGCCATACATGTATCCTTCCCTTTACCTCAGCCCCATTACAACCCTGAAAAGACCTCATGATGTTTGCATTGATGTACTAAATATTTGTTGATTGGTTAGATAAAGAACAAAGTCTAGAAAGCATGAATAGGGAAGAGTAGAGTGATTGACCCTAGACACTTGAGAACTAGAGTAATATAAACTACAAGTGAGGGTTCAATGCTTGATCCTATGTTCCCGGCTTTCATGAGCTCTCTTCTTACAAGTTTACTTGCTTTTTATTGTATGATTTGAATTAGTAGAAATTGGTTTGCATTTGTCTTGGAGAACTTGTTTGCTTTTAACCAAGTAGGTAGAATCATTTTAGCATATAGTTGCATTTATATTTAGGTTGCATTTCATGAGTCTTACTGTCCCTTATTAATTCTCTTTGTCTCCTTGAGCTTAGCATGAGGACATGCTAATGTTTAAGTGTGGGGAGGTTGATAAACCACTATTTTATAGTTTATCTTGTGCTAATTTGAGTGGTTTTTATCAGCTTTTCACCCACTTATTCATATGATTTGCATGGTTTTACAATTCCTTCTGGGATTTTTTCTATGATTGAAAACTTGCTTCCTAAAGCTTTAAATTGTGTATTTTAATTTCTCCTTTATACCATTCAATGCCGTGATCTGTGCGTTAAGTGTTTCAGGCTTTATAGGGCAGGAATGGCTTAGAGAATGGAGAGGAAGCTTGCAAAAATGGAAAGAGCACAAGAAATAAAGGAGACAACCAGCGAGAAGTGACGCGCACGCATGGCTCATGCGTGCGCGCAAAACAGAGAAAATCACAGTGACGCGTACGCATGCTTGACGCGTACACGTGGAAGCAGATCAGCACAACGACGCGAGCACGCACCTGACGCGCACGCGTGGATAGGGAATTCGGTCAGTGACGTGTACGCGTGACCGACGCGTCTGCGTGACATGCGCGATCTGCAGAAAATTCAGAAAATGCTGGGGCAATTTCGGGCCGCGTTTTGACCCAGTTTTCGGCCCAGAAACACAGATTAAAGTAAGGATTGTAGAGACTTAACACGTTTTTTCATAATTCATAATTTTAGGTCTAGATGTAGTTTTGAGAGAGAGGGGTTCTCTCATCTCTCTTAGGATTTAGGATTAGAATTCCTCTTAAAGAATTTAGGATTTTTTCTTCTCAATTTTCAGGTTCAATGTTCCTTTTATTTATTTTCTCAATTTAGTTTATGAACTCTTTATGTTTATATTGATTTTCTATTTAATACAATTTGAGGTATTTCAGATTTGATTTTGCTTTATTTTATGTTATGGATGCTTTCAATTTAATTTAAGATATTTCCCCTCTTGGCTTTAATTGATGAATTGATGAATTGGAGACACTTGAGTTATCAAACTCCTTATGATTGATAATTGTTATCTTTGCTAATTGATTTGAATTCCAATAACTCTAGTCTTTCCTTAGGAGTTGACTAGGACTTGAGGAATCAAATTAATTAGTCTACTTGACTTTCCTTTATTTAGTAAGGGTTAACTAAGTGGGAGAAAAATCCAATTCTCATTACATCTGATAAGGATAACTAGGATAGGAATTCCAATTCTCATACCTTGCCAAGAGCTTTTATTATTATTAATTTATTTTTCTTGTCATTGAAATTACCTATTTCTTATTTTAAAAAACCCCCCAATTTACAAGACTCATAACCAATAATAAGAACACCTCCCTGTAATTCCTTGAGAGACGATCCGAGGTTTAAATACTTCGGTTATCAATTTATTTAGGGGTTTGTTACTTGTGACAACCAAAACTTTTGCATGAAAGGATTCTTTGCTGGTTTAGAAACTATACTTACAACGCGATAATATTTGTGAAATTCTTTACTGGTAGAAAATCTGATCGTCAGAGGGCTCATTACTTGGGAGGAAAGGTTGATGATAAGAGGGTGGTTCATCATAATAAGAATGTGGTGGTTCATCACTCTATATCTTTTCCACTTGTTGCACAACACACTTCAATTCCTTGTTCTCAAGTTGAGATTCTTTAGCCATGAAAGCTTCGGGTGCTATTCGGTTTACCGCTCGGTCCAATTAATGCATGGTTGCTTGAAATTGATCCACTGTTTCCTTGAGACGATCCCTTGACTCTTGTTCTGCTCGGATATCATAAGTAGGATCATAAGGCTCTTGGATTGATGGATATGGATGTGGTGTATATGGAGGTGGTGGTTCTTGGGAGTAATTGGGGTTGGAATTGGGGTGGATCTATGTATGGCTCATATGGCTCATAGGGTGGTTGATATGGTGGATAAGGGTTAGGATCATGTGATGGTGTTTGGTAGTAGGGGGCTTGTGGGTATGGTGGTCCAGAGTTGTGTTGAGGAGGTGGTTCATAAGCATATGGTGGGACTTGTTGGTAACTACAAGGGGGTCTACCATATCTATCATCTTGGTATGCATCTCGGAATGGCTCTTGACCATAGTAATTGGGTGGAGGTTGGTTGTCACGAAAGGGTCCACCATAACTATTGTCTTGGTATGCATCATAGAATGGTTGTTGGTTATAGCGCATTGGAGGGGGTTGTTGCCAAGAGGGTTGATCAAATCCTTGTGGCTCCTTCCATCTTTGATTCTTCCAACCTTGATGCCTATTTTCATTATAGTTTCCATTCCTTACAACAACATTGGAACCAAACTTAAAGCCAGAGGGGTGAGAATTCATAGTAGCTAAAGAAAATAAAAACTAATAAAAATTAATGAAAATAAACTCCTAAAACTAGAAACACTAACAAAGAAATGAAAAAGCAAATATTTACAATAACCAATAATAAGGCACAAGTTTGCAATTCCCCGGCAACGGCGCCATTTTGACGAATAGGATTCTTGCTAGTAAAGAAATTCACAAAAGTAATCGCGTTGTAGGTATAGTTTCTAAACCAACAGAGAATCCTTTCGTACAAAAGTTTGGTTGTCACAAGTAACAAAATCTAATAAAATTTATAATCAAAGTATTTATACCTCGGGTCGTCTCTCAAGGAATTGCAGGGAGGTGTATTTATTATTGGTTATGGAAAGGTATATTTTGGGGTTTTTTGTATTAGATAAAAAGCAATAATAGTAAATGGCAATGGAAACAAACTAACTATAAAAACTCTTGGTAAGGTATGAGAACTGGAAATCCCATCCCAGTTATCCTTATCAGGTGTGATGAGAATTGTTTATTGCTCCCACTTAGTTAACCCTTACAAAATAAAGAAAAGTTAAGTGGACCAATCAACTTGATTCCTCAAGTCCTAGTCAACTCCTATGGAAAGACTAGCTTTAGAAGGATCCAAATCAATCAGCAAACTCCAATTTTCAATCAACAGCTGAGTTTGACAACTTAAGTGTCACCAATTACTCAACCAAAGCCAAAAGGGAAAAAAATCCAAATTATTTATATAATAAATAAAAGAAAGCAATCATAAATATTGAAATACCTCAAATTAAATTGAATAAAGAAATCAAATCTAACATGAAGAGTTCATAAACCAAATTGGAAAAATAAACAAACTAAAGTAATAGAATAAATAAAAGTAGAAGAGAAATTAAATTAAAGGAACATTGAACCTGGAATTGAAAAGACGAAGAAATCGTAACCCTAAATCCTAATCCTAATCCTAAAATCTAAGAGAGAGGAGAGAGCCTCTCTCTCTAAAAACTACATCTAAAACGTAAAATTATGAATTATGAGTGAATGATTGATGACATGTCACCATGTCATGTTTTTCTATGCTTTTTCATACAAGAAATTGATGATTTGTGCTTAAATAATGAATACTTTTGTACTTAAATGGTATATTTCTTTGATCTTTTGATTTTATAAATTTTGTAGGAAATAAGAAGAAAAAGAAGCAAAAAACACAAAATAAGCTAAAAAGGAGAAAAAAAGAGCTTTGGGACACACTTTGAAGTTGGAGCACACTTTGGAGGCTTAGGCCACGCTTTTAAAAAGCGTGGCCCATGACCAAATTAAAGGAGATTGGCAATCAGCACACAAAGCTCCGCTCTTGCCAAGAGCAGAGCATTATCGTGATGCAAAAATGAGCTTGGAAGCAAAATTTTCGCTAAGTTAAAACTTGGGCGCTCACAGCATGACCATGCCTCTTTCAAAGGGCTATAACTTGAGCTACAGATGTCCGATTGATGTGCTTTCAGTTGCATTGGAAAGCTGACATTCAGAGCTTTCCAACGATATATGGCAATCCATATTTAGCATGAATTTGAGGCACAAGTAAAAAGCATCTTTAAATACAAAAAATAAGCAAAAATGGGCACAAATGCATTCACTAGGATTCGAAGAGGGAGACCAAGGGAAGCCCATCAAAGTAACGCTCACTTGGAGAGCACTTCGCTCTTGGAGAGAGCATTGTCATGCTCTCTTCATGAAAATTCAAGGAAAATTGCTCCCCAAATGCTTTCACCAAGGCTTGAACCTGGAGCTTCACCAAGGAAGCAAGGATGCTGCGCTCTTGGTGAGAGCGGAGCGTTACTTTGATGCTTGGACTGTGTCACGCACCAAATTGGAAGGCCAAGGCAGCACCAATGCTACGCTCTTGGTGAGAGCTGAGCGCTCTACTGGAAGTACCACCCATGGGCCAAAATTTCATTTAAATTCAAATCTTCACCAATTTGAAAAAGGCCAAATCCAAATCAACCCACTCTTCTTCAAATCCAAAGCAAGCAAAGCCCATTAACTCAAAGACACAAGGATCAATTAGATTAGGAATTTCATTTAATTATAATTTGTTTTTCATTTCATTTTCATTTTCATTTTGTAAAAGCCTATATAAGGCATCATTTTCATCTTTGTAGAGAGGTCAGCTCCATTAGAGAGCATAGGAGGCTGGCTCCAATAGAAAGTAGTATTAGAGAGCTTTCTCTTAGTTTTCATTCTTGTCTTGGATCTTGGGTGGAGAATTGAAGAAATTCTGTTTCAATCTCACCTTGGGATCTCTTTGTTTATTTTTCTGCATAATTCTAGAAACTGTGATTTAGATCCAAGTTTTCTTTACTGCTTTCTTCTATTTCTTCTGCAATTTAATTTTCCACTTCTTTTGCAATTGTTCTTGTTGGATCAAAGAAGGATTTGAGATCTAGACTTGTTTTCTAGTCTCTTCTACCCCTGAGATCTTCAACTTTCTCTTGAGCCATTGCAATTGAGCTGCATTTTACTTTCTGTTTCATTCCTCTTCAATTTCCTTTCTGTTTTAATCTTGAGAGCAAGTGAGCTCTTGGCTTCCTTTTTGTTTTTAATACTTCATTGAAATAGTTATTTTCTCTTTGAGAATTCAAAATTGATCTAAGTCTTCTTGCTGGTTTCCTCTTCTACTACTTTTACTTTTCTGCAATTTCCTTTCCTGCATTCTGCAATTTCACATTTCTGTTCACATTGAGCTTGATTTAATTTCCCGCACATTTACATTTTCCTGCAATTTAAATTTTCAGTTGCTTGATCTAATGCTTTCTTTAATTTCCAGCACCCACTCCCCTTTACTTTTCATGCAATTTACTTTTCTTGCAATTTAAGTTTCAGCTATTTTACTTTCTTGTTCTTTAAGTTGCAATTTTACTTTCTGCATCTTTAAGATTCATTGCAATTTACTTTCTGTTGGCTATATTTCACACAATTCACTCAATGTTAGCTTGACTAAACTAATCACCCACTAAAGTTTCTTGATCCATCAATCCCTGTGGGATCGACCTCACTCTAAGTGAGTTTTACTACTTGATGTGACCCAGTACACTTGCCGGTGAGTTTTTGGTGATTGGAATTCGTTTTCCCAAATATCCATCAATGATAATGAATAAATGGATTCCCCCACTTTATAGCATCAATGTTTTCTGATACGTCCAGCACGCAGCAAAGTCACGCGTGAGCGTCGTCCACGCGTGAGCGTGGATTGGATTTTTGCCAGGTCATATGTGCGTCATGATTCACACGTGCGCGTCGTCTATATTCGGGGCAGCTATGGCAAATTATATATCGTTGCGAAGCCCTGGATGTTAGCTTTCCAACGCAACTAAAACCGCCTCATTTGGACCTCTGTAGCTTAAGTTATGGTTGATTTAATACCAAGAGGTCAGGCTGGACAGCTTTAGCAGTTCCTTCAGTTTCTTGTATTTTTGCATGCTTCCTTTCCATCCTCCAAGCCATTCCTACCCTGTATTCCCTGAAATCACTTAACGCATATATCATGGCATCGAATGGTAATAAGAGAGGATTAATATTAGCAAATATAAGGCCAAAGAAACATGTTTCCAATCATAGCACAAAATCAGGAAGGAAAATGTAAAACATGCGAATTGTATGAATAAGTGTGAGAATAATGGATAAAATCCAATAGATTAAGCACAGGATAAACCTTAAAAATGGGATTTATTAGATCTCTACCGCAGTAGAGTAGAGAGAAAAAATTGAATAGAAATTGAGTGCTGATAAGGCCTTAGTGCCAGGTGTCTAGTGGGAACGGCGATGCGTAACGCTCATTTGACACTATAAGGATAGCTCAGTGGGGACGGCGATGCATAACACTCACTAGAGACCGAAAGGAAGGTTCCCCCATGAGGACGGTGATGCGTAACACTCATGGAGGGGACATTGGCTGAGATAGGGATGGCGATACGAAACGCTTATCTCAGGACCAGTGTCGAGAATCGGGCAACAAACTAACACATGAGCTCATGGCTTGTTGGTGCACGAAATTGTGATCACACTTTTCACAACTCCACACAACTAACCAGCAAGTGCACTGGGTCGTCCAAGTAATACCTTACGTGAGTAAGGGTCGATCCCACAGAGATTGTCGGCTTGAGCAAGCTATGGTCATCCTATAAATCTTAGTCAGGCGGATTCAAATGGTTATGAGGCTTTGATAATTAAAAGATAAATAAAATGTAAATTAAAATAAATGTACTTATGTAATTCATTGGTGGGAGTTTCAGATAAGCGTTTGGAGATGCTTTGTTGCTTCTGAACCTCTGCTTTTCTATTGTCTTCATCCAACCATGCGTGCTCCCTTCCATGGCAAGCTGTATGATCCTCTCGGATGAAAAATACCAGGTACGGTTTCTGCACGGCTAATCAACTGTCGGATTTCTCGTCTCGGATGAAAAATACCAGGTACAGCTAATCATCTGTCGGTTCTCACTAGCGTCGAAATAGGATCTCTCTATCCTTTTGCACACTGTCATTGTGCCCAACATTCGCAAGTTTGAAGCTCGTCACAGTCATCCCCTCCCAGATCCTACTCGGAATACCACAGACAAGGTTTAGACTTTTCGGATCTCAGGAATGCTGCCAATTGGTTCTAGCCTATACCATGAAGGTTCTAATCTCACGGATTCGGATGCTCTGTTGTCAGGAGAGATGATGTAAATCGTGGATTAGAGACCCAAGAGATTATACTCCGGCTGTCGTCCAATGACTACGTTGAACATCATGTAGACCGCTTCTGGTTGTCAGGCACGCGGATTTTAGCTAAGCAAGTAACAAAGATAGTGGGTGATTATCATGGGTCATCCCTTCATTCTGACTTAACTGAATTAAGTACAAGAGTATATCTTGGAGAAGAAGTAAGTGTGAATTGAAAGAGAAACAATAGTACTTGCATTAATTCATGAAGAACAGCAGAGCTCCGCACCTTAATCTATGAGGTGTAGAAACTCCACCGTAGAAAGTACATAAAAGAAAAAGGTCTAGGCATGGCCGTGTGGCCAGCCTCCCAGGTCAAAAGATGGATCAAAGATACGAATACAATAGTAAAAAGTGCTATTTATACTAAAGTAGTTACTAAGGATTACAGAAAATAAGTAACTAAGTGCAGATAGTGCAAAAATCCACTCCCGGGGCCCACTTGGTGTGTGCTTGGACTGAGCATTGAAGCTTTAACGTGCATAGGCCATTCTTGGAGTTAAACGCCAGCTTGGGTGCTAGTTTGGGCGTTTTACTCCAGTTTTGGTACCAGTTCTGGCGTTTTACGCCAAAAAGTTTCTGGCTGGCGTTTAACGCCAGTTTGGGCCATCAAATCTCAGGAAAAGTATGGATTATTATATATTTCTGGAGAGCCCAAGATGTCTACTTTCCAACGCAATTAAGATCGCGCCAATTGTGCTTCTGTAGCTCCAGAAAATCCATTTCAAGTGCAGGAGGGTCAGAATCCAACAGCATCTGCAGTCCTTTCTCAGCCTCTGAATAAGACTTTTGCTCAGGTCCCTCAATTTCAGCCAGAAAATACCTGAAATTATAGAAAAATACACAAACTCATAGTAAAGTCCATAAATGTGATTTTTTCATAAAAACTAAGAAAAATATAATAAAAAGTAACTAAAACATACTAAAAACTACCTAAAAACATTGCCAAAAAGGGTATAAATTATCCGCTCATCACAACACCAAACTTAAATTTTTGCTTGTCCCCAAGCAACCAAAAACAAAATAGGATAAAAAGAAGAGAAAATACAATAAATTTCAAAAATATCAATAAAGATTAGTTTCAATTAGTTGAGTGGGACTAGTAGCTTTTTGCTTCTGAACAGTGTTGGCATCTCACTTTATCCTTTGAAGTTCAGAATGATTGGCATCCATAGGAACTCAGAATTCAGATAGTGTTATTGATTCTCCTAGTTCAGTATGTTGATTCTTGAACACAGCTACTTTATGAGTCTTGGCCGTGACCCTAAGCATTTTGTTTCCAGTATTACCACCGGATACATAAATGCCACAGACACATAACTGGGTGAACCTTTTCAGATTGTGACTCAGCTTTGCTAGAGTCCCCAGTTAGAGGTGCCCAGAGCTCTTAAGCACACTCTTTTTTCTTTGGACCACGACTTTAACCGCTCAGTCTCAAGCTTTTCACTTAACACCTTCACGCCACAAGCACATGGTTAGGGACAACTTGATTTAGCCGCTTAGGCCAGGATTTTATTCCTTTGGGCCCTCCTATCTATTAATGCTCAAAGCCTTGGATCCTTTTTTTTACCCTTGCCTTTTAGTTTAAAGGGCTATTGGCTTTTTGCTCTTGCCTTTTGGTTTAAAGAGCTATTGGCTTTTTCTGCTTGCTTTTTTCTTTTTCTTTTATTTTTCGCAATTTTTTTCGCAAGCTTTGTGTTTTTCATTGCTTTTTCTTGCTTCAAGAATCAATTTTATGATTTTTCAGATTATCAATAGCATTTCTCCTTTTTCATTATTCTTTCAAGAGCCAACAATTTTAACATTCATAAACCTCACTATAAAAAATATGCACTGTTCAAGCATTCATTCAGAAAACAAAAAGTATTGCCACCACATCAAAATAATTAAGCTAATTTCAAAATAATTTTCGAAATTATGAACTTCTTGTTCTTTTGCAAATAAAAACATTTTTTATTTAAGAAAGGTGAAAGATTCATGGAACATTCATAGCTTTAAGACATAGACACTAAACACTAATGATCATGTAATGAAGACACAAACATAGACAAAACATAACGCATAGAAATGAAAAACAGAAAAATAAGAACAAGAAAATTTAAAGAACGGGTCCACCTTAGTGACGGCGGCTAGTTCTTCCTCTTGAAGATCTTATGGAGTGCTTGAGCTCCGCTATGTCTCTTCCTTGCTTTTGTTGCTCCTCTCTCATGGCCTTTTGGTCCTCTCTAATTTCATTGAGGATAATGGAGTGCTCTTGGTGCTCCATCCTTAGTTGCTCCATGTTAGAACTCAAATCTCCTAAAGAGGTGTTGAGTTGCTCCCAATAGTTGTGTGGAGGGAAATGCATCCCTTGAGGCATCTCAGGGATTTCTTGATGAGGAATTTCCTCATACTCTTGTTGAGGTCCATGAGTGGGCTCTCTTGTTTGCTCCATCCTCTTCTTAGTGATGGGCTTGTCCCCCTCAATGAGGATCTTCCTCTATGACAACTCCGGCTGAATTGCATAGGTGACATATGAGATAGGGAAAGGCTAACCTTGCCAAAGTGGAGGGCTTGTCAGCCACCTTGTATAGTTCTAGAGATATGATCTCATGAACTTCTACTTCCTCCCCAATCATGATGCTATGGATCATGATAGCCCGATCCACAGTAACTTCAGACCGGTTGCTAGTAGGAATGATAGAGCGTTGGATAAACTCTAACCATCCTCTAGCCACGGGCTTGAGGTCAAGCCTTCTCAGTTGAACTGGCTTGCCCTTGGAGTTTCTCTTCCATTGAGCTCCTTCCATACAGATGTCCATGAGGACTTGGTCCAACCTTTGATCAAAGTTGACTCTTCTAGTGAAAGGATGAGGATCTCCTCTCATTATTGGCAAGTTGAATGCCAACCTTACAGTTTTCAGACTGAAATCCAAGTATTTCCCCCGAACCATTGTGAGCCAATTCTTTGGGTTCGGGTTAACACTTCGATCATGGTTCTTAGTGATCCATGCATTAGCATAGAACTCTTAAACCATTAAGATTCCAACTTGTTGGATGGGGTTGGTGAGAGTTTCCCAACCTCTTCTCCGAACCTCACGTCGGATCTCAGGATATTCACTCTTTTTGAGCATGAAGGGGACCTCGGGGATCACCTTTTTCTTGGCCACAACTTCATAGAAGTGGTCTTGATGGACCTTTGAGATGAATCTCTCCATCTCCCATGACTCGGAGGTGAAAGCAACTTCCCTCCCTTTCCTCTTTCTAGAGGTTTCTTCGGCCTTAGGTGCCATTAATGGTTATGGAAAAATCAAAAGCAGAGTTTTTTCCCACACCAAACTTAAAAGGTTTGCTCGTCCTCGAGCAAAAGAAGAAAGAAAGGAGGAGAAGAAGAAGAAGAAATAGAGGAGATAGAGGGGTGGTTTGGATTCGGACAAGGGGGGTTGGTGCACGAAATTGTGATGTCCAGGCTCGAACAATCCCTGGTAATGGCTCCAAAGCTTGGTGCTTTGATCTTAATTCATAATTGTCACAACTTCGATACAACTAACCAGCAAGTGCACTGGGTCGTCCAAGTAATACCTTACGTGAGTAAGGGTCGAATCCCACAGAGATTGTTGGTATGAAGCAAGCTATGGTCAATTATTTTTTTTTCTATTTTTTTTCGCCCCTTTTTTTCTTTTTTTTTTTTCTGCAAGCTTTGTTCTTTGCTGCTTTTTCTTGCTTCAAGAATCATTTTTATGATTTTTCAGATTATCAAATAACATGTCTCCTAGTCATTATTCTTTCAAGAGCCAACATATTTAACATTTTTAAACAACAACTTCAAAAGACATATGCACTGTTCAAGCATACATTCAGAATGAAATTTCCGAAAAATGCTAGATGCATATGCAAGTGACACCAAACTTATGATATGACTCAAGACTCAAACAAGAAACAGAAAATATTTTTGATTTTTATGATTTTCTAATTTTTTTGGATTTTTTTCGAAAATAGTATGAAAAAGAAAAAAAAATAAGGATTCCAAAATTTTTAATATGAATTCCAGGAATCTTGCCATGTTAGTCTAAAGCTTCAGTCCAGGAATTAGACATGGCTCACTAGCCAGCCAAGCTTTCAATGAAAGCTCCAGTCCAAAACACTAGACATGGCCAATGGCCAGCCAAGCTTTAGTCTTTAACACGAGAGTATATTGCTCTTTGATAACAAATTGCAAGCCTCAGTCCAAAAGAATTTAGACATGGCTTTACAGCCAGCCAGGCTTCTCATGCGTCATGAAACACTAGAATTCATTCTTAAAAATTTTGAATAAATTTTTGAAAACATTTTTATTATTTTTTTTTTCGAAAACAAAAGAAAAATTTTTTTGAAAATATTTTTGAAAGATTTTTGAAAAGAAAACGAAAAGAAAGTTACCCAATCTGAGCAACAAGATGAACCGTCAGTTGTCCATACACAAACAATCCCCGGCAACGGCGCTAAAAACTTGGTGCACGAAATTGTGATGTCCAGGCTCGAACAATCCCTGGTAATGGCTCCAAAGCTTGGTGCTTTGATCTTAATTCATAATTGTCACAACTTCGATACAACTAACCAGCAAGTGCACTGGGTCGTCCAAGTAATACCTTACGTGAGTAAGGGTCGAATCCCACGGAGATTGTTGGTATGAAGCAAGCTATGGTCACCTTGTAAATCTCAGTCAGGCAGATATAAAGTGATAATGGTGTTTTCGAATATTATATAATAAAATAGGGATAGAGATACTTATTAAGTGTTTATGATGTGTGAATTTTAAGGTGGTAAGGAGGGGTATTTATAGGGTAAGAGAGAGGAAAGTCGTGTATGATGGGGTTGGGTTTGGGAGGGAAATATTTTGAATTTGAATGGTGAGGTAGGTGGAGTTTGATGATGGGTTTTTGGGGAATAGTGGATGGATGTGAGTGGTGAAGAGCTTATGGGGAAGAGGGTAGGATTTGATAGGTGAATGGTGTTTGGGGAATAGGTGTTGATGTGATTGGTCAAGGGTATTTGGGGAAGAGTATTATGGAAAGGTGTGAAGAAGAGAGAAAGAGAGTTGGGGTAGTTGGGGATCATGTGGGGTTGACGAATGATTGTCCCCAAGGGTGTATTGGTAAAGATTTTCTTCAATAAAATTGCGTTGCAAGTATAGCTCTACCAACAACAATCTTCGGGTGTCAAATTTAGAAGAGGGATTTGGTTGTCACAAGTTCAACCCCAATAGAAATAACCGAGGTATTCAAACCTTGGGTCGTCTCACAAGGAATGGGCAAACATATGCTTCAACATTAGTTAGAAATCCGGGGTTGTCAGTTATGAGCATGAAAATAAATGGGAATCTTAACAAGCTAGTAATCTTAAATTGCAACAAACTAATTCAATTAACTAAGCAAAACATGAGCAATTCCAATGAATAAGTAACATTCCACTTAATTCTATTATAAACCAAACAAGTAACTATAACTAAAGCAATTAATTGAGAAAGTTGGTTTTCAAATATGAATAATAAAAGCAACTCTTGGCTAGGCATGGGAATTGGGATCACCATCCTTGTCTAACAACCATATCTTGACAATTATAAGGAACCAAGCTCATTAAGTCTACCCTCAAAGTCTTAAGTACGTGATATCTACTCCTAGACTTGAAGTATGTCAAATGGCTTTGATCACATCAACCCATAAGTCCCAACCTACCTACTAATTAGATTAGTAGTGGGTTGGCGTCAATGAGTATCAAATTGACCACCAAGGGCTCCCAAATCATCAAATATATTAAACCCAATGACTCAAGTTTACCCAATTCCCTTGACCTAGGCCAAGAGTAAAGAAGACTACTCCATAATCAAAGTAAACAATTCATCGAACACATGGTAAGCATTAACAAAAGACATGTTCAAAATAGCAATTAAATTGGAATCTACAAATACCCACTAACAATTATCAACATACAATCATCAAAACAACAAGACTAAACATAGAAATCATCAATGTAACATCAACAAGTCAAGAATCACAACATTCATGAAATGGGTATGAAATGACAAGTAACAAGGATTCATAAACTATCACAAGATATAAGCAAAATTGTAGCAAGGAATTCAAATTGAGCAATTAAAACTAGCAATTAACAAGATCCAATTCATAAATCAACAAGGGAAGATCAAATTAAAACTAGATCTAGAGAGGAACAAGGGTTTCTCTCTCTAGAATCACCCAAGAACCAAAAACTAGCTAAAAATTATGTCCTAGTGTAAAATGATTGATCCCCCCTTTCTCCCTAGCATCCTTGGGTCTTTCCATGCAGAAACAGCTTGGAATTGGGCCTCATGAGCCTCAGAAATCGCCAGGCATGATTTCCTTTAATGAGGTCACATACAGCTTCCCACGCGTGCGCGGATGCGTCATCCTTGCGTGCCGCTTCTAGCCAACCTCATCCACGCGTGCGCATGGAGTGTGCGGGCGCGCCGATGCTGCTTTTTCCAAGATCTCAATTCTTCATGTTCCTCCCTTTTTGTACATGCTTTCTCCCTTTCTTCTAAGTCATTCCTACCCTATAACTCCTGAAATTACTTAACAAATACATCACGGCATCGAATGGCAATAGAAGATGATTAAAATATGGCAATTTTAAGGCAAAATAAGCATGTTTTCCATCATGGAGCAATATTGGGAAGTGAACACAAAACCATGCATTTCTTGCGAATAAGTGTGAGAAATATTGATAAAATTCCCCAAAATAAGCACAAGATAAACCACAAAATCGGGGTTTATTAAGGGTCCATAGATCCTGAGGTGTCAAGAAATTTGGGTCCCTACACCTTTCTGGCATTTAAACGCCCTCTGTTTGCCATTTCTGGCGTTTAACGCCATCTCTGCTACCTTTCCTGGCGTTAAAGGCCAGGCTGATGCACCTTTCTGGCGTTTAACGCCAACTTGAACAATCAGACACCCCAGACACCCTTTTCTGGCATTTAAACGCCAGTCTGTCTGCCAATTCTGGCGTTTAACGCCTAGAATGCTGCCAGACTTGGCGTTAAACGCCCATTTTGCTATCTTTACTGGCGTTTAAATGCCAGTAAGCCTGTCCTCCAGGGTGTGCTATTTTTGATGCTATTTTTTTATTTTGCTTTAATTCTGCAGCTATTTTTATGACTTCACATGATCATCAACCTAAAGAAAACATAGAATAACAATTGAAAACAATTAAATATAATTAAATAAAATTGGGTTGACTCCCAATAAGCGCTTCTTTAATGTCAATAGCTTGACAGTGAGCTTTTTAGAGAGCTTCACAGAGACTCAGAGCATGATGGTGGCCTCCCAACACCAAACTTAGAGTTTGAACGTGGGGGCTCTGCTTGACTCTGTATTTAGATAAGCTTTTCTTGCTTCCTCTCCATGGTTACAGAGGAAGATCCTTGAGCCTTAAACACAAGGTAATCCTCATTCAGTTCCAAGACTAACTCTCCTCTGTCCACGTCAATAACAGCTTTTGTTGTGGCTAGGAAGGGTCTTCCAAGGATGATGGATTCATCCTCATTCTTCCCAGTGTCTAGGATTATGAAGTCAGCAGGGATGTAAAGGCCTTCAACCTTCACTAAGACATCCTCTACAAGTCCATAAGCCTGTTTCTTTGATTTGTCTGCCATCTCTAGTGAGATTCTTGCAGTTTGTACCTCAAAGATCCCTAGTTTCTCCATTACAGAGAGTGGCATGAGTTTTATACCTGACCCCAGGTCACACAGAGCCTTCTTAAAGGTCATGGTGCCTATGGTACAAGGTATTAAGAACTTTCCAAGATCCAGTTTCTTCTGAGGTAATTTCTGCTGAAC